>NC_142109.1:13947500-14247500 GCF_056152115.1 Neolamprologus brichardi
TTGTACAAAAACAGCACCGCTTCCTCGGTTGACTACAAATTACTTGAGTCTGAGAGTGCAGCACATGGAAACAAACATTTTCCATCTGTACACGATTGTCTGGGTAGTGTTTTTTTTTTTTTTTTTTTTTTTTTTAATAAGGGCAGCCTGGAGAAGATCAGCAGCCATAAACTCTTTAAAAGACATTATCGTCTCTCCACAATTCAGTAATGCAGTTTTGTTGTCATTTCTGGGCTTATTATTAAGAATAAAGGTGTTACAGAGCAGTGGGCTCTGTCCTGAGGTTGCTTTGCTGTTTCTGTAAAGTGAAAAATGACTGCACTTAGTTACAGAACAAACTATAAACTACAAGCTTGTGAGGGGCAGGAACCTTTTTTTCCTATCTATATTAATACAATACTTAAGCACCCATGTGTGCATTTAAAGGCGCTGCTAAATGCCCCCTCTCAGTATGATTCCAGTGTGAGTGATCTGAGACAAAATTCACAGACCTCATCTGACAAAGTGCAGCTGAAGCAAATATGATGCTGAATAAGTCAAAATGGATATTTTCTAAAGTCAGTGTTTTAGAACTGAATTTTCTCTATTTCATTTCCCAGTGAGCTGCAGTGCACAGACAGATACACCAAGAGTTAATTTCATGCTGGAAAAGACAAAAAAAACAACTTTGGTCCCCATTTCAATAGTCAAACTCAGATTTCTGAGCCCCCAAAACTAACTTTGGCTGCAAGGCTTTTTTCTGTCCTTATTTTACAGACAACAAATTGTATACATGTATCGTTATACAGTAAGTGTTTCTCCTGTTCGTATTGGCTGTGAAACGGTCCCTTTGTCCTGTGATAAAAAGAAGCCATTGTTCTGTGTAGGAATGTATTCTTAAGTTCAGCCAAAGCCAAAGTGAGGCTTCAGCATTATGAATTTGCCAGTTGATTTTTTTTTCCCCATGATATTGCTGCATAGCAGATCACATAAAGAAAAGAAAGGAAAAACAAAATTAACAGGTGGCATGGATTAAAAAATTATTTAGATTTGGCTTTTAAATCTGCTGCATTTGGCATTTCCTGTTGTGTCTGGGCAAAAGGAATTTTATGTGAAAGACTTTGGGTGCATTTTGTCCACTTACATCACTACTGGTCATTATAATGTTTTAAACTCACTGGCCACATTGTTAGGTACAGCTGTTCAGCTGCTCAGCAACATAAATATCTAATGAACCAATTACATGGCAGCAACCCAGTGCATTAAATGTGATCTAGGTGATCTGCTGAAAATCAAATGGAGGATTAGAACAACGAAGAGAGGTGATTTAAGTGACACTGAATGTATCAAGGTTGTTGGTGTCAGGCTAGGCTGAGTATTTCAGATAATGTTGATCTACTGGGTTTTCCCCACACAACCATCTCTAGGAATTACACAGCAGTCAGGAAATGTTATGAGCTGAAAGGAAGGCAAATACAAACTCGTTACAATCAAGATATGCAGAAGAGCGTCTCTTGAACCTTAAAGCAGATGGGCTATATCTGCAGAAGACCACATTCTGCCCCTCTCCTGTCAGCTAACAGGAAACTGAGGTCTCTGGGTAACAAAGGCAACCATAACTTTATTGGCCACTTGTTAAAACTAAGGTATGCAGAAGAGCATCTCTTTGGGCTACAACAGCAGAAGACCATTCCTGTCAGCTAAAAACAGGAAACAGATGCTGCAGTTCCCACAGCCTCACCAAAATTGGATAGTAGAAGTAGGGTCAGGATTTGTCATAAACAATGATGAAAGCATAAATCCATCCTGTATTGTTTCAGTGATTCAGGTTGGTTGCGAAACAATGGTGCCAGGGTTATTTTGGTACAGCAACTTTATGCCATCATGTCAATATTGACCAAAATCTTTGAGGAATGTTTCTAGCATCTTGCTGAATCGGTGTTGCAAAAAATTAATGCAGTTTTGATTGCAAAATGGGGTCAAACCCAGTACTACCCAGTACTGAGAAGAGTTACTCTTCCATCCTCTTGAAATAATTTGGGGACAGAGGAGCGTGAAGAAAGAAAAGCACAAAATGTTAACATTTTATTTACAAAGTTGTTTTTTTGTCATACAGAAAGTAAAAATGTAGCTACAACCTTGATTTGTGCAACAGGCAGCCACACTAAAAATCATGGCTCGCTGGTTGCACAGCTGCTATAGCAATAATTTTATTGGGAAAAATAAGGAACGGAGAAAAAAAAAATTAAAAGACAAAAAAGAGAAATAATAAACCCAACAACAAAAATTATTCATCCAACAAAATATTAAAAGCACAGACCCAAAACTAGATACCAGTCCCAAAGTCCTCACACGGGAATACATAAAAAGGGATCGACAGTGAAATTGTGGAATGCTGAGTGGTGGGCTGCCTGAGAACCTCGGGGGCCGTGAGTGGGGTGAGGTGGAGGGTGTTGGGTGGCTCTCAGTTCCATGGGGGGCAGGGGGAGAAAACAGAAAAAAAAAAAAAAAAAAAAGAGGGGGTGGGGGGCAGCTCCACTCGGCCCACCCATTCGGTACAGTCTAGCCCCATAAAAAGAGCTCAGCGCTGGGGAGGGGGGTAGACGTGGATTACAAAAGCGGTGTGAGTTGTAGGAGGGTGGACGTTCGGGTTTGTGGGGGAGAGGAGGGGTAACTCGGTAGGCTCTCGTTTTCAACCTTAGCTCTTAGTCGTCGTCTTCGTCATCGTCCTCGTCGTCCTCATCCTCTGGGTCTCGCTTTCTCTTCTCGCCTTTGCCGGTTTCTGCTTCTGAAGGTAAAGAAGAAAACTGTTGTGACAAGGAGCCAAAACTACACAAATTCTTGCATCTGCAAGCATGAATACAGTAATCCTCCACCCGTTTTAAGTAGCTTCAATCTCTGCATTTATCACACTCTGTGGGAGTCGCTTAATAATGGTCACCATCACGTTGCTGTCCCTACGTGTTATAATGGTGTGTGATTACGAGCACAAAATAAAGCGGAAGAAATGCATCTTCAGTCCTCGTGCAAGATTTTGTTTTTAATTAAGTGACTAAAATTCTCACATCACATGTTATTTGGGATTGACTGAGCACTACTGTTATTTTAGTTATAAAGATAAATGTCACTAACAGGTGATCACTAAAGCAGTAATCTCTAAACAGATGCAAAATCAAGACAAGATAGATCTATATTCTGTGTACCAGGTGAAGGGTTCCTACATTGCTGACGGAGTCGTGAAGAACTTTGGGGACTGCCCTACATGGTGTAACAGCTGGTGTTGTATCACTTGACAACTCAAGTCAAGTCATGCATGATTTCTAACAGTTGGGTATGATCTATAAGTTAATAATTTTCCATTGTTTTATACCTTTGTTGCATAAATATCTTGGAGAGGGAGTGTTTGAAAGAGAATTTGTTTTGGCAATTAAAATGGCCCGAAGTGAGTCAGTAAATGATGCTGAATAACTTTCAACATGTATCATCAAAGTGTGTGAAGAGGAGGGTTAATATGGTTAATACTTCCACTTCAAAGAGAAACTTTATGAGTTGGTAAAGTTGGTCACCTGTATGTTGTGTTCAATTCAGTGGCACTTTTCCAAGACATAAGTCTATTTTATTTCCATCTTACAGAACAAAAAAACAACAACAAGTTGTCTCACCCCTGAATTAAGTCTCGGCCTTGAGTTGTGCAGAGATATTGAGAGACTTCGACTGACTCTTGTAGTGATGTTTGAGCCAAAATTGTGAGTAAATTTACTTCAAGAAGTTACATACCATCTTCATCTTCATCCTCATCTTCATCCTCTTCATCTACTTCTCCATCCTGACCAAAGTCTTCCTCCTATGTGAACAACATTTTACACGTTAAAAAAATGAGACTGTGCATCGACCCGCTTTAACGACAGCCCCACCAAGCTCGTTTCACTTTTCACCTCATCTTCACCACTGCCTTCCTCGTCATCCTCCTCTCCTTCTACCTCCTCTTCGTCCTCCTCATCATCCTCTTCCTCATCAAAGTCCTCCTCCTCTCCGTCCTCGTCTTCTTCCTCCTCTCCTTCTGTGACACAAAAGTGAAAAAGAACAATCAGTCGACCGCAAAGTGAGAGCGCACGGAGGCTAATCACAACGATCGCTTTCACATTTTCCCTTTACAGAAATGAGAGAGCGATTGCCGTTACTCAGCCGTGGAGCCGTTTCTAAATAAGCTACTGCGGTGCACGCATTTTTCATAATGAGCGAACATGTCACCAGAGAAATTGCATGAATGACCGAGGAGTCTTTAATTGTTCTTGAACAACAATGGGGCGTTCCAACACAGAGATAAAACCTCATTTACGGTCTGTTCGTTAGATTTGACAACCAAAAAAATACCTGTTCTTATTTTTACTACAGCAGAGACGGGAAAGCACAACTTCATACCTTCATCTTCATCATCGTCTACACCGTCTCCGTCCACCTCTCCATCAGAGTCTGAGGCTTCCCTGTCCTCCATGTCATAACCATCCAGGTAGGTGAGCTGGGGCAGCAGCTTGAACACGCTCTCTCTGTAGTCGTTCAGGTTTGTCACTTCACAGTTGAACAGGTCCAAACTCTTCAGGTTGTCCAGCTTTTTCTGTTGGCAAGAAGAGAAGAAAAATGCTGTGATGTGACTCTGTCGCTGAAATGTGGTAGTAATGGTACTAGGCTCCAGTTTACGTGTGACAATCCGTCCACACGTAAGATCCATCCGTCTGTCTGAAGTTTGAGAGACCATTAATTACTGAATGGGTTATCCCTTAAAATACCTCTGGCCATGAGTGGAGTGATCAAAACAAAGCTGCTGAAATCTCACTTCCCAATATAAATCCTAATGTTTTGGTTTGATTATGATGAACACTGCATTAGCTGGTTTACTCTTTGTGAAGTGTGTAGCATGTAAATGACCCCCAAAACACATGTGAACACATACCAATGGTTCCAATGTGCTGATGTCTTTCAATTTGTTGCCACTCAGGTTTAGATGTGTGAGGTTGGGTAGTTTTTCTGCTAAAACATCAAGCCCGCCGCTGATCCTGTTGTCGCTCAACTCCAGCTGAATGAATGACAGTAAAAAGAGAGATTAGTCCAGATGGTTCTTTGCACATTTTATTTCCCCCCCTCCTTTCTTTTTTGTCATGAATATATGAGAGTGAATAATCACTCCTGCTTACCTTTTTCAGTTTTCCTAGTTTGGGCAGATTAGAGACTGAGATTAAGCCGACGTTTATCAAACTGAGGAACTCCAGGTTGACAAATTCAGCTGTGAGACCTTCGATTTTTCCTTCAACTGATCGACAATTGTCCAGGACAAGTTCTCGTACCTGAAATTGAAAAAAACAACAACAAACAAATAGTATTATTTTAAAATTACCTGTACTTTTTAATGCATTTGCGAGTACTACAACTACTTGCAAAACTTTTATAACTTAAGTGTATTTTAAAACAGACCAAATGTTAAATATTCCAAAATATATTTTACAAATATTATTTTTTATTTTCCAAACAAAATAATTAAGAAAGGCGTTCGGGGAACATAGCAACCCTAACGTATTAATAATCAGTGGGTGGTGGTGTTTGTAAAATGGCCCTTCACTTTGTGTAAAATGATTACAGGCGTTTTATAGTTGCTTAAAATATTAGAAAAAACAACTCTGAAGGCGGAGTTACTTTGACTCCGTTAAAGCTCACACTGGTTGCGCAAGTCATTGTTAAACGTTACCAAAAAAGTTATTGTCAAGCGTCAAAGACAGCCGTTTCTCGATTAAAAACACCAAAATGGACACTCAGTCTCTATCTAAAAACACTTTGCTATCACTGTGTGCTTCGTTTAACCGACCGCTACAGGTCGTCTATTGATTTCTTTGAAACGAGGAAGAGCAAAGCAGCGGCTTCCTATGGCCTGCTGATGCAGTCACTAATGACAAATGCAATGATTTTGTGAGCTAGCTCGCTACAGGCTAGCCATTGCCCCTTTTAAACGCTGCCGTGCCGTAGAGGAGCAGCTAGAGAGGTCTGTCTGCCCGCCATTAGCCAGCCCAACAGCAACGGAAAGGATTGCGAATACACCCTTAGTAAAGCGATTCTTTTTTTCTTTCGTTAAACCAGCTTTCATGGGGGAAGTGGAATATTCCTTGTCGTCGAGCGAACGACCGATATTGGCAGTTTGTTAGAGGGTACAGCATCGCTTTCAGGTCGAAGTGGCGAAGGAAATATATTGAGAACGGAAATTTAGTAAAAAACAAAGATGGAGACAGTTCCTTTCTCCCAGAGCTTCAAAGACGACAGAATGACAACATGGCGATTCCTGAGCTACAGTATGCAGTCCTCTGAACGCTTCAATGGCGGAAAGTGCTATTAAGAATGAGCAATAAGCGTTATTTACATATAACCGAAAGTGTTTTTTCGGTGTTAAATTGATTTTATTTCGTGCATGATACGAGGGAGAACGCCGAGCGGGGAGCTTTTGGCTGCCCACGCATGAAGCGCGGTGCGCCGGATCTCCGTGTCATTCGAGCAGCCTGGCTCGGTCAATGAAGCCGCTGGCCAACACATGCATCTGTGTAGTAGCAAGCGCCAAGTTTAGCAATAGTAACGATTACTGGAGCACATTGTAGTCGTGTTTGGTGTTTTTACTTTACAACTGGATAGATTTTGTTGTCTTTGACCGGTAGCGAGAAGGGGGTAATATGGCGGGAACCTAATACCAAGTTAGCTGGCTGGTAGTCTGAATGGTTCTGAAACCCCGGACCATCAGGCTTCATTCAATAAGCATGCGATTCTTCTTCGTCGTCGTCTTTAAGACGATGCACGGATGATAAGTGATACTATAGCTTGGTGCACAACTAGAGAAGAATTAATGAGGGAATTAATGGATGTACACTCCCTTTAAAAACTTACAGATTGCAACGTGTCTTTAAACAAATCAGCACCAACAGCAGCGGTTGGCTGTTTGTTGAGTGTCTCCCGGCTCTAAGGTTTTGGAGTTGCGGTGTATTTTCACCATTAGCGGTTTAAGGTACGGATGACTCGTGAACCAAGTGTTTTTTGTTGTCGCTGCCTGAATCTTTGTGGCCGTTTGATGTAAACGTATACTCCACAGAAATGTGAACATACGACTCGTGATCTGCGACGGCCCGTTTAACGTTTACAAAACTCGTTTGTTGTTCAGCACCAGAGTTTAAAGTCATTTTGCAATTATTACACAAAAAAGCTCCCCGTTTTTTAAGCAGTTATGCTAGCAGCAAACATGGCTTCCAAGGTCTGTATAAAATATACAGCTCTGTGAATGCCGAACGCGGCGCAGGAAACTGCTTTCTCCTCATATCGGCGCAAAAAGAAGTTTACTAATTGTGCTACAACGGTGGAGTGGAGCTGAATCGTGTGTGTGCACCATTGACCAGGGAGGCTGCGAAACGGTTAAAGCACTGCAATAATGCCAGCAAGCTGGGGGGAATCGCCGTTTCAAAGTAACGACTGAATATAGCTTTTCTCGTCTCGTTGCCCCTATACGCCCAATCCTAACCAGCATAAAGGCTCTGGCTTGTTATGCGACTGTTTTCCGCCCCGTTATAAATGAGAAACACAATCTAAAGCCCATGTGGTCACCATTACGTTAGCCACACAGGGTCACTCGCAAAGCAAAAAAAGTAGCAAGCTAGGCTAGCAGGGGCTAGCCTGAAAACTAAGGGTTGGTTTTAAAAAAAAGCACGACTCACATCAGACGGTGTCCTGTTTCTTAGCTCCAAGTGGATCCTCTTTTTCATGTCCATTTTGCCCTATGAAAGTTAAACTTTTCTCCTCGGGGTTTTGCTGGGATCTTCAGTCCAAAGGCAGAGATGCCCTAATGGAGGGAGAATATAGGACTGTATAATGAACTGAGCCAAACGCTAAGTTAGTCGGAGAGAGGGGAAACCATGGAGGGAAACGGGACTGAAACAAAATATATGCTCAACAGCGCCATCTGCGTCCAGATACGCCCATCGCCTCTGAAAAAAAGGCATTGCAGTCACAAAACATGACGCTGCCCCGAAACGGTGCTATGGTGCAATTTATTTTGTGCAAGGAAATTACTGTAGTGTCGTTCAGTGAAGACGGTGGGGTTTTTCTTTGAGAAGTCGGTTTTATTCAGCGAAGGATGTGCACGAACAGACGCGTGTAGCGTATGCAAAACAAATAAGCAACCAAGCAATTAAACGGCGATAAAGTAGGTCACATGGGGAACTTTGTTATTCTTCATTTAAAAGTGTCACAGGAAATCTCGAATGCATTACTGCTTTATAGTCAACAGACAAGCAGTGTAATTATGAGGTAACCATCATAATGTATGCCTATTTAAAAAAAATGTATATGTATGTGTTGGGTCTTGTGAATGTGTGATACTTTTTTACATTGTAATAAAAAAAAGAAAAATAAACAAAATTGTGTTGTTTCTTGGCTACTAAATGGCTCATCCCTACCCCCAACCGCTAAAAAGTAGGGCTATATGTGGTTTGCCTTAAAGAGAGCATTGTATATACACATATGGAGGGGTAGGGCACCCCACACAACCCCTCCTCTTTACTTCCTGACACTCTCCAGCGTTTTAGTAGAAAATCTACTATGGTTGTATTTTTTTCTGTTTTATTCTAAATTAATCAGTGAATAAGCTTTAATACTATAAATGCATATCAAATTATAGCCTGCTTTAAGTCTAGTAAATATAACAAATGTATAAATGTTAGCAAGATGTGTTTGCATAGTGTGCTGAGGGCAACCAATGCAAATACCCCAACTCTGGCCACATGCATGTTAAAGGCACAGTGTATATATACACACAGACACTGTTTTTAAATCAGTGTTTGGTAGTTGAGAAGCAATGCCAGAAGATGGCACTGTAATATCTACACTGACATTCCTCACATTTCATTGTGCAACAGTGGGGCTGTGTGTGAATGACAGCCCTGTCTGCTTTTGGCTGTAACAGTAATGCTGGAGGGGGTTTATTAATGTGTCAGTTGGAGTTTTATTAGCTGAGGAGCTAACTATGTGCAGTTTGGGATCTTTTGAACTGCTTGAACTATGCTGGAAGGTTTGGTTGATTGTGTTTTGTGATTTTAATTCGAGTGTGTGAAAACCAGTACTTAAACATATATGTTTTCACTCACTTCTTAGCACTCATAGCTTCCACCGGTGCAGAATGTCTGTGTATAGATTCTCTTCATATGATGTTGAAAAGTGAGTGCAGTACGAGCACCTTCATGCAGAAATCAGTACATTTAGAAAGAGAGCTTTCAACATTTCCCCCCACAGTGCTGGGAGCAATTGGCAGTTGAGTGTTATTTACTCTACTGGATAGCTCTTTTCTCCCTCTCTCTCTCTCTCTCTGAGTGTCTCAAACACACACACACACATCAGGGCTCAATGTGTTGTTAGAAGATTACAAACACAACCCAACCGAGCAACTTGCCATCTGAGCGATAAGATGGGTATATGCCCCAACTGTGGACGAAGACAGGAATTTTGTTTGGTCTGTAGTGTGGTTTACCTACTAAAAAGGCATGTTTCTTATGATTTGTGGATTAATATTATGAATTTTCTACAGAAATATTATGAACTTTTGTGTTTTTTCTCATATTTTTCTCATCATATTCAAAACTTAATAACTTCACATGTATTGAACCCTAATTGAGAAACTGTCCAAAAATCAGTCAAAGTCTTGCTCTTATTAAGCTACAGCAGTGCCTTTAGATCAGCTGCTGAAGAGCTCTAGTACAACAAATTTGTTAACACACACACACACACACACACAACTTGCTGTTGTCTTCCCCGCTCTGTCTGTCAGTTTTGTGCCAACTCCTCCAGCTTTACAAATATGATAAGACCAAAGCTGCAAGAACTCTCCCTGCACTGTGGTAATGGTTAACCAGATAATTCGTCTAGGGGTGGGAATAGAAAACTGTCAGAAGTTATTCTGTCGTCTTTTTTGCGCTTGCCCGCCTTCAATGAGTTGAATTCATTCATAGCAGGACTCAGAATGGAGGACATGTCGCAACAAGAGAAACAAGAGTTGGAATATAAAAATCCAAATGAGGAGGAAGGTAGGTTTTCTTTAAAGATTAATCTCTTCTTTGGAAATTGTCTGCTCGAGCATTTCCACACCAAAATGCTGAAGGAGCTGGTTATGTCTTTGCATACACTGAGATCCTGTTGGTTAACTCAGATACAGACCTTTGATCAACATTTAGGTAATATCACAAATCTGTCTGTTTTCAAAGTTTGCCAGTGTGTAGCAAGGAGAAGAAAGTCTACATTGTCATGAGTCAAGCACATTACCCAGTCATGCAGTTTGTCTTTGAATTTCTAATGCACCATATGAAAATGATTTCTGTGCACGGCTCTTTGTTTCAAAGGTGGGATCCGTCGCCGA
The DNA here is from genome assembly GCF_056152115.1 of Neolamprologus brichardi. Lineage (NCBI taxonomy): Eukaryota > Metazoa > Chordata > Actinopteri > Cichliformes > Cichlidae > Neolamprologus > Neolamprologus brichardi. The sequence goes on from NC_142109.1 coordinate 13,957,906, forward strand.
TTGCGAGACAGGGACCTTCTCAGGAAGAGAAAGGCCGAAGCAGAAGAGAAGGAAACTAACCAGTGGGTTTTTGGGTAAATTTGTAGTAAAAGCACAGACAGTGTTAGCGCTGCTGCCTATGTTTACCTCTATGCTCTTGGAGAAATCTACAAATTTCAGCACTTAAGTGCAGTAGAAGAAAGTGGTGGTCCTAGCCAGAAAAGTTTAGTAGCCTGCGTTGAAACACTGTACAGTATAGTACATGCTGAAAACACTATCAGCACTCTGGCTGCTTATCACTCCTCTGGTTTATATTGAATATGGAGCAAGAGGAAAGCAAAGGTTGCGCTGCTTTTTCTATTGATGCCACAGATCTGGGTCAAGGACTTTGTACTATTAGCTTTGCAAAACTGTCACAAAGAGCTGTATCAATGTCCACTGTTGTTTAAGTTAATTGCGGTGATCTCTCAGGGTGGAGAGCCAACGGAAAAGATCAAGAGCTGAGGACAAGAGCGGTGCAAAGAAGAGAGGGAGGCCCAGGAAGACTGAACCCACACCGCAGCTGTCTGCTGTTCAGGAAGAAGTTGAAGCACTTCAGGAAACTCCTGCAGTCGTGGTGGTACCTGAACCCGCTGTGGTCATTCAGGACCAAATAACCGGTTCTCTGCCTCCACTGTTTGGGCTGGAATCACAACCAGCTTCAGTCCTTGCTGCTCCTGCAGCAGTGTTCCAGTTTGTGCAGAATTCTGCTCCTGCTCCGACTCTGGTTTTTGGTGCTCCAGTTCCTGTCCAAGATTCAGCTCCTGCTCCAAATGCTGTCTTAGTCCCAGCTCAGTCCCTAGACTCTGTTCCAGCTGTAACTCCTGCTCCTCCCTCAGCTCCTCCCCAAGTGGAGACCCTCTATACAGAGTCACAAGGCAAGGAGGCCCCAGGCCAGGTCCTGATTGAGGACTTAGGCCCAGATGAGGAGGAGGACGTCTCTCCATCACAAGGCAACAAACGCGCCAATGAAGGTCTGTATGTTGTAAAAATACACTAAAACAATACTTTGAAACATTGTCTGATTCGAAAGGTTTAATAATTATTAAATTATCTGTCTTTTTTTTATTTATTTTTTAGATTTGAGTGAAACACTTTCGATCAACGTGCCTGAACAAAATAACGTGTACTCAGTCCCAACTGTCTCCACTCAGCCTATGGCTCAGGAATATTTTCCAGGAAATTAATTGCAACTTTTTTTCTGAAATGCACTCTTAAGATATTGCTTTATATATACAAAGCCTCGTCATAGTTTGTTTCTGAGTATTTTTCTCTTTTTTTGTGTAGTGTGCACACACAGGATGAGGCAAGTCATTGCTTATTTGAAAGATGTATAAATTCAAACCAAAGCTGTATGCTTATTTATTTTGGTTGTGCTTCATTGCAAAGCTTATGATCTTTTTATATATATATATATATATATATATATATATATACTTTCAATTTAGTATGCAACCAGTTTCACTGGCCTTTATTTAAAAGTTAAGGGTATAAATCGCTGGTAATTATGTATTCATAATTGTGGATTTATTTTTACAGAATTTTGTAAAAGTTACTATTCGCCTAATAAAAGTCACTTCTGCATCATTTAACAGTAGTCGTTATTATAGGAGTCATCGACTGAGAAAGACATCCACATGCAAATGAGAAATACATGAGTGATATGAATTAGAATTAACTCGATTTTCATTAAATGAAATAGCTATGTACCATTTTGTTCACATGACATCTCTCCTCTCTGGTGAGTGAAATTAAATGTTTGGTCTACAGTTTGAACAGCATATCTGTAGATTTAATCTGTGGCTTATCTGTTGAGACACGTGTAGTGAAACATTTAGCCCTATCTGCTAGTGGCTACTGGTAGTGCTTATAATTTACTCATTTGTACTACATAAAGAGATGGAAAAAGTACTTGTAAAAGCTGTAATAACTGATTAATTAGCGAAATGACAGAAAAAGTCGAAAGATGCGCTACTGGATTGAATGACTATGGAGGCCATTTGAGTAAATGGAGCTCACTGTGTTGTTCAATAAACCAGGTTGAGATGATCTGAGCTAGGGATGCACCAATACCGATACTGGTATCGGGGCCGATACTGTAAATTGTGTGTGTACTCATACTAGTTAACCGATACTAAATTATTTCATTAATCAGAGGGTGGCTTGTCACTTTTGTTGTAGTTTTTAGATTGGCCAGTAGGGGGACATCCCGCGCTAAACAGGCACAGGGTTAGAGAGTCAGACTAGCAGCTCCAGAAAAAAAAACGAAAAAAAAAACTGGAGGCTGCTGGAGCTAGGCTAAACAAAATGTCAGCAGTGTGGACCGGAACAGCCAACTTTAACTCAGGTTTTGGAAAAGCGATGAAAAATGTCAAGAGGAAACCCACGGGCAGTTTAAATAACAGAGGCTCTGACTCATTTTATCGCTCTGGATGACCAGCCAATGCCAGTCGTGGAAAACAGGATTCTTCTCAGCATACTCAAGCTGCCATATGAAATTCCCAGCCGCCCACACATCAGGGAGATAATGGTGCCAAAACTTTCTAAAGAGGTAAAGACAAGCAGTGTGTGCAGTCCTTGGTTTGACGGCACAGTGGACTGATGATCCACGGGCAGATGGGGAGTTCGTTCGTCAATGCCAAATACTTTCGTTATTTTGTTTGTTTACATTATGGACACTCTGCAACAATTTAAAAGTTTATTTTATCCTCAAACCTAATTTGTATTCATTTTAGTCCAAACAGAAGTGTTTATTTATTATTCCGAAAGCTCGAGGCAGTGCCAATAGTTCAGTGATATTTTGTTAAATTACAATGTGGAGACTCTGCAATTAACAGAAGTGCTTATTTTTCCACTTGAAATTTTTATTAAGATATTATTTATTATCGGCAGAGAATAAAATAAAACCTTTCTTCCAATTCATTGCGTGTGTGTGTGGTAGAAGTATCGGTTTTTGTATTCTGTATCGGCAAGTACTCAGATCCAAGTATCGGTATTGTTTTGAAAAAAATTGGTATCGTTGCATCCCTAATCTGAGCTTTGTGAGATTATGATATCCTGCTGAAGGTAGCCAACAGAAGATGGGTACGGTGTAGTCATAAAGGGGTCGACATGGTCAGCAGCAGTAGTTGGGTAGGCTGTTTAGATGATGCTCAGTTGGTACCAAATTGTATGAAAAATATCCTCCACACCATTAAACCACAAACATCCTGAATCACTGATACAAGGTAGGATGGATCCAAATTCTGGCCCTAACATCTAAATGTTGCAGAAGTAATTGAGACTCATCAGACCAGGTGACTCATCAGACCGGTTACGCTCCCCTTCCCTTCTCCTAACTTACCTTTTTCAATTCAACCTCCCTGGCTCTGGCAAGCTCTGAGTCTAAACGCCTAAGCCCAAACTCCTTTAGCTGGAACTCCCTCTCACGATCCTCCTTTTCCAACTGGAGACGAGCCAGGCGTACACGGAGCTTAGCATCCTGCTTCGAGCCTACACTTGATTCAATGGAGAGAGGTTCGAAGCGAGGCAATGTCATGGGTTTGTCCTCAGGCAGCCCCTGAGCAACAGGTGTCGACACCAATGGACCTACAGCTTGAGCTGGCACCTGCGGAACAGGCTGAGACGCTACACCATGCTCAAGTGGACTGGCAGACACTGGCAAGGCCACTATCCCTTTCTCCACCAAGCCAGACACAAGAGCAGCTTTCAGCTCAGCCTTACGCAGAGCTGTGGAAACAGAAATGCCATAAAATGATGCCACCTCATGCAAATCCCTCTTCCTACAGGCGTCCAGTTGGACAAACGAGGGGTTTTCCTTAAACACGGCAATATCAAAGGTAGCCATTAAATCTTAAACAAAAACTACCCGAGGCCAACAATAACAACAAAGACGCACCACCTCCAATACACAAATCAAAAACAGGTGGGAAATGTGTGGCCACAGGTTAACCAATAAATAAAGATACCACCGACCCTCTCCCCAGACCTACCTACTAAAATCTTAGCCTAGTTAGCTTCTGGAGTGTACCAGGCTCGAGGCAACTTTAAAGGCTAAGCATCAAGTGCACAAAGCACCGACAAGCCAACCCCCGACAGGGAACTAATCCCCACCCGGGATTACTCCGAAAATAATAAAGGCAAACTAAAAAATGAGTGCCTGGAGGAACTTGCGCTCAGCTAGACACTCCCCTTTGCTAACTGGAGAGAGAGAGCGCAGCAGATACAATACAGCTAAACAGGCCACCGGCAAACAACTCACTAAAACTAAATTGCTGTTCCTTCCATTCATATCCCGGACGAGCTGCCACATTGTTACGTTCCCCCCGAAGGGGTCTAGGCATGCGAGTGAGGGGACCAGTAACAAATGGAAACAGAATGGAAAGGAAAACGGACATTGTTCTGTACTAATATAGGTTTATTACAAACGACATTAACTTAAAGAGCCGGCAACGCCGTTTTACCAATAATGCCAAAGAAACAACAGAAACATTCACAGCAACAAAAGACAAGAAGACTACTAAACAAAAAAGGGAGGCACTTCCCACACTTCCTACCCTACTCCTCACCATGGGGAGACACTCTCAGGGCCCACAAGCCCGTCTACTCACTAGTCAGAAGGAGGCTGTCTGTCCAAAACCTAGCACAAACCTGTGTAGCACCACAGAGGGAAAAAAAACACACTGCTCACAGCTCATCCCCAGTTTAAATAGCCTCAGAGGTGATTGCTGACTGGAGTCAGGTGGCAAACGAGGCTAATCAAAAGCAGCTGTGTCCTGGGGAGAGAGGAGCGAGACAGAGGGGGTAGGAGTGGCAAGAGAGGAGGAGGCGGGGAAAGCGGGCAAACACCCCACCCACATCCTTCCACAGCCTCACAGGATGCAACACCAGGCAACATTTTCCCCAATTTTCCATAGTGCTGAATGAGTGTATGTAGTGAAGAGTTTTAATATTCGACAACAGTGTTCAACAATCCAGGTTGAGATGATCTGAGCTTTGTGACCTGGCATGATTTACTTTTGTAAATCAGCTGATTTAAGGATGCAACAAAAAATAAAAAATAAATAAATAAATAAATTGACAGGTTGATTCTGTTCATCTGGACGTCGTGTTTTCAGTTGGAGAAATGTTTTGTCTCTCATCCAAGTGACTTCTTCAGTCTCTGAAAACTTCTCCCACTGAAAACACGACGTCCAGATGAACAGAATCCCCTTGTTGGGATTTCTCTTCCTGGATGATTGAGCATGCATCAAGACATTTTGCTAATGATTAACTATTGCCTATTGCCTTGGGCGATCGTGGCTCAAGAGTTGGGAGTTTGCCTTGTAACCGGAAGGTTGCCGGTTCGAGCCCTGGCTTGGACAGTCTCGGTCGTTGTGTCCTTGGGCAAGACACTTCACCTGTTGCCTACTGGTGGTGGTCAGAGGGCCCGGTGGCGCCAGTGTCCGGCAGCCTCGCCTCTGTCCGTGCCCCAGGGTGGCTGTGGCTACAATGTAGCTTGCCATCACCAGTGTGTGAATGGGTGGATGACTAGATATGTAAAGCGCTTTGGAGTCCTTAGGGACTAGTAAAGCGCTATATAAATACAGGCCATTTATTTGTTGCAAATTGTAGCCTCAGCCATTTGTTCTTAACTTAGATGTGGTCTTCCACTGCTGTAGTTCTAGTTCAATCTAGTTCAAGGTTCAAGAAATGCTTTTCTGCATATCTTGTTTGTAACCAGTGGTTATTTGTTGCCTTGTTGACTTCCTATATGCTCCTCTGGACATTCTGCCATCAATAAGGCATATCCTACACTGGATAGTGTAGTGGTAAGACCACACATCTTTGGCGCGGAGGTCGCAAGTTTGATTCCCTCCCAGTGTCTAGTAAGGGTCCTGGCTAGGCCCCTCATGCCAAACACCAAGCCCTGGAATGGCGCGGCTATGTCTCCAGCCTGTCCACAGCTCGGACACGAACATTTCCCTGTACTCTGTATGATTGTGTATGCGACCAATAAAGCTTGTTTTGTTTAAACTACCACTCATTTGGACCATTCTCTTTAAAACACCAAATCGTCTGGCACCAAAAGTCACTCTTAGATCAACTTTCTTCCTAATTCTTATGCTTAGTTTGAACTTCAGCAGGTCATCTTATTCACATCTGCATGCCTAATGGACTGAGTTGCTGCCAAGTTGAACGAGTATATCTAAGAAAGTGATCAGTGACTGTACATATGTTAGTGTAATATTAATAATCAAGTCTTTAATTAGTGATTTAGAAAGATTCATTAGTGCTTAAGCTACAATGATCCCCTGTAGGTGTTGAGGGGAGGTTAACTTCAAATACCTAAAATTACAATACATTATGTTTTTTTTTATTGTGTACAGCCAAACCTGTTGAACAACTAGTCCATTCAGGGCTAGACAAATGCAGGATATCCACATGTACCAATAAAGACAACACAACTGAGTATATACGACATTACACTGATTTCGTTTGTACTATGGTTTGCCAATATTTATTTATTTAAAAAGCAGACTGTATTAAACGTGTCTTGGCTGCCCCCTGTTGGTAGAAAACATTCCTTCATCATGGTGTGTTTTGTGCAGCACATGTAATGTAACTACATATTATTTTTTAAATGATGGACGGGTAATTTAAGCGAAACGGCAGCAAAAATAATCCCAAACCAACGAGCCCACAGCAATGACAGACTTACAGAGGGGATTCAGATGAGCCGACCTGTTTCAGTTTAACGCCTGCAGCACTCTTGGTTGGCCAACAATAAAGTCTAGCATGCACTTCCGCGTTGACAAAGTCTCTCCGGTCTCAGCAGCAACAACAGCCGCTAAAAGCTCACCGTTTCAGAGCTGTCTTTTCTCTTTGTGTTAGTAAGATGAGTCCGCTGTGTGAGTGCTGCTCCGAGCACATGAATAAACTGAACCAGCAGGTTTCTGTGATGCGAAAAGAAATCAAGAACCTGAGGTATGTTTGTAGGTTTTGCACCGCCACGTGTTTTTCTCACGAGAGACTTCTTGCTGTTTTAAGAATTAAACAAATTAAACGCCGTGTTCTGTTTTGCATTGGCCTTTTTATTTTTATTATTTTCCAGGGTTCCCATTATTATTACACGCTCATTATCAACATCTTCTCTAACAGGCAGACGCTAGACGGTGCAATTAGAGCTCATCGCAAACAGCTGCTGGCGGTTCAGGCTGCTGTGTCGAAGATTGGACTCAGCGAAGAAGTTAAAGCTCCAGCTCCTACACCACCTTCACCACCGTCGCCAGCAGCATTAGAGCGAGGTAGCTACCACCAGCGTCACAAACATTTGTAATTACAAAAACTAAGCCCTCCCTCCACCAAAAAAAAGTAACACAGCCCGCAACTAAGGGCGCAATTTCCCTGCAATTAAATTGAATTTCAGTGTATTTTACCTGAAATTACAATCTAAATATATTCACCTACAAATACTTAAAGGTAGTACACTAGAATAAGAGACTGAGATGTTTTTACAGGAAAACAGTGATTTATATTATAAATAAATTTATATATATATATATATATATATATATATATATATATGTGTATGTATGTGTGTATATATATATATATATATATATATATATATACTGGTAATTTAGCTGAAATGTATTAAAACAATCCCCATCTTACATCATAGGTATGCTGTACTTTTTGTGTTGCAGGCTGTATTGTGGAGTGATTAAAACTTGCTTAACTTCCAGGTATTTTACAGGAAAGAAGATGCAAGTTATACTGTAATCAGTTATAATTATGACATAACTATTTTTTAGTGTGTCATTACCTTTTAATTTTGTAGCAAGCCAGTATTTTTCCACTTTACATTGTAATTTTTACATCTTTATTATTTATGTTGTTATTTAATATTCATCATGTTGATGTGCATGATGGTTTTTCTATTATTTAATTGTCCTTTTTTACTTTGTGCTGTACAAACTTGCAATATAATATGTGTCTCCTTTGCTGAAAAATACTCTTGCTGGGTAAGGTTAAGCCACTCCATTGTACAGCCTGTACTTACGCATTTCTAAAATTTACTTACATTATAAATATTTCTTTGTTTTCTTTTAACCCCCCCCCCCCCCCCCAAGCAACTGACTTGTTACCCACTTGTTTTTGTGTGCTTACCTTTAAGTATTTGTAGGTAAATATAATTACACTGTAATGTCAAATAAAATACCTAAAGGTTTCATTTAACCACAGAAGAATTACGCCTTGTGCTATACAGTGTGACCAAAAGAGGAAGAAAAAAATAAACCCTGAAACAAAGAGCACTACTCAGGAAGGCTTTATTTTGCTTTAAATTTCTGTTTATAACAATACGTCAATTATACCTACCAAAATAACACTTTTGGCTCAGAGATGTTCAGTGTGCAGAGTCAGCTAATGAGTGAAAGTCATGGCACTTTTTCTTTTTATTGGCTTATGTATTTGGGTAATCATTTCCCACACAGCAACCAATAGTTGAAACTATGTGATTCAGCCTTGTGCTGTAAACTTAAATCTCACTGACCCTGCATTGAATAGTGATTCTTGATTGGTTTTGCACCATTGGTTAATATTGTAATAAAGCTGAAATCATGAACAAAGGCAGAATAATACCAGCAAGAGTGAATGGTTTGGAGACAGGGGCACTGATGTTCACTGTGACTAATTATCATCACACTGTCAGGTTTCATCAGGAATTTAATTTTGCTCCAACATTAATTTAGCCTTAAAATTTAAGTTTTAACCATGATGATGACTCAGATGAAAAGTCAGCATTGTTTCAGTGTCGTTTTGCTAACAGGGTTGGTCATGTATCCTCTAAAATGTGACCAAAATAGAAACAAGGAAACCATGTTGACATCTTGAGAGTATTTGTTTTGCTCTAAAGCCAAAGACTTGAATTGTCTGTCATCAAGTCCGTAACTAATTCAATCATTTCAGCACTAACATAATAGGTTACAGTATATATATATTTTTAAATAAATAACAAAACACTCTTGTGGAATAAAAGTGAGTGCAAAGGATAAATTAGAGGCCAAGTTAGACACAGTGTCTGTGTTACAAAACCTGACCCTAATATTCTTATCATTGCAGGGGACATCCAAACGGTCCCAATTGGTTACATTAGTTCCTGTTTTTCTGTGAAGAACGGGACTCCCCGGCAGCCCACTATTTGTGGCCCTTCAAGGGCAGAACTTCGAATTCAGCCGAGTGTCTTCAACAACCCGGAGCACGCTCTGGTGGGCCTGGAGCAATACTCCCATGTTTGGTAGGTTTCATGTGTGTGTTTGTGTACAACACGTTACCAAATATTGTTACCCAACTTGCAAGATATTTTTTTACTCATTTTAACTAAGCATGTACACGTAAACACTATTTCCCATCATCTGCCTTTCTTTGTCATCTGGCCTCTGCAGGATAATTTTTCTCTTCCACAAAAACGGCCACCTGAGCTACAAAGCCAAAGTGAGGCCGCCCAGGCTGAACGGGCAGAGAGTCGGTGTGTACTCGACACGCAGCCCTCATCGACCGAATGCGTTGGGCCTAACACTGGCAAAGCTCGACAAAATACACGGTCAGTGTCACTAAACACGTGTGTGTATACTGATCTGAGCTGAGTTATTTCTCCGAGGGAGCTGCACTGATTTGTTGCTTGAACCCTGTCTGAAGCACAGGGTAATTTTCCACTTGTACTAATAGTTACAGCTGTTAAATCTCACTATTTTAAGCAGACTCTGGTTAAACTCTGACCTAGTTTTGTAGATGTTTTAGCTGTATATAAATATGAATGCATTTCTTTATTTTCTAGGTGATACTCTACACCTGTCAGACATTGATATGATTGCAGGCACCCCAGTCCTGGACATCAAACCCTATATCCCAGAGTATGACTCCCCCGACACCCGCAGGAGCTATGAGGAGGACTCAGAGCCCTGTAATTCAAACACTGACCAAATGAATGAGGACAAGAGAAACCTCACTAACCTCCCTGAAGGATCAGACATAGATGTGCAGTTAAACACAGAAGATCGAGGAGCAGCTAATGATTATGTGGGGAATCTCCTCCCAGAAGAAAAAACGAATACTAACGCAACAGGTTCATCTCATATCAGTGCTCAGTTTTCTCTGTCCAAAGACCTCAGTAATGTGCTGGAGGAGGTCAAGGCTTTTGTGAACCAAGACGTTTTCTTAAGTTCTGAGAGTAAGAACCGATGTTCAGACTCTCCTAAAACAAAACCACCTTCGTTGGAAGTAGACCATCCCTGCTACGGAGAGGAAGCCTACACTACGATCGCAGGCTGGATCAGAGAGCCTCCTGTCGCAAGTCTGGATGTGCGATTCAGCCTTCACGCGGAGAGGGAGCTGGCAGAATTTATCCCTGCACACCTGTCAGGTAAGATGACTGAGATCATGGGAGATGCAGCGCATCTGGAAAGTATTCACAGCGCTTCACTGTTTTCATATTTTGTTACAGACTTATTATAAAATGGATTCAATTCAGTTTTCACCTGAAAATTGTACACACAATACCCTGTGATGACAAAGGGATAAATGTTGGCTTGCAATTCATTAAATTAATTCATAAATTGACTACATTTATTAAAAATAAAAAACAAAAGTGTTCATAAGTATTCATAGCCTTTGCTCAATACTTTGTCGAAGCACCTTTGGCAGCCTCGGGTCTTTTTGAGTATGATGCTACAAGATTGGTACACCTATTTGGGGACAGTTTCTTCCAGTTTTGCAGTGCCCCTCAGGCTCTGTCAGGTTGAATGAAGAGTGACGGTGCACAAGGTCTGAGAGTCTTTTAGGCATCTTTGGGCAACTCCATGTGGGCTGTCATCAGCCTTTGAAGACTGGCTTCCACTTGGACACTCCACCATAGAGGTCTCACGCTGCAGAAATGTCTGTCCTTTTGGAAAGTTCTCCTCTCTCCACAGAGCAACACTGGAGCTCTGTAGGAGTGACAGTCAGGTTCTTGGACACCTCCCTGACTAAGGCCCTTCTGCTCTGATTACCCAGGAAGGCCGTGCGGTCAGCTGTAGGAAGAGTCCTGGTGGTTCCAAACTTCTTCCATTTACGCATGATGAGCCCACTGTGCTCACTGGAACCTTTTAATGCTGCAGAAATCTTTCTGTGGCTTGGTTTGTGCTCTGACATCCACCAACAACTATAGTACCTTACGGTATGTGGACAGGTGTGTGCCTTTCTAAATCATATCCAGTCAAGCTGTAGAAACATCTGACAGATGATCAGTGGAATCTGAGGTTAATTTTGAGTTTCATGGCAAAGGCTGTGATAACTTATGTACATGCTGTATATTTGTTTTTTATTTTAATACATCTCAAGCATTTTGTTTCACTTGGTCATCATGGTGGTTTGTGTGTAGAATTTTGAGTTGGAAATGAATTTAATCTATTTTGGAATAAGCCTGTAAGATGACACAATGTGGAACAAGTGAAGCGCTGTGAATACTTTCCAGATGCACTGTATGTTTGTCTCCATAAGGGGGCACTGTTGTATCAGTAATTAATGTGAAAGCCTTCATTCATATGTGAGCAGAGAGACTGAAAACCAAACTTGTGTAACACACAGGACTGTCTGAAAGCCACAGACCCCGGTTTAAGTTTCTGCGCAGTACAGAGGAGGCAGTCGCTGCCATCAGAGGGGTCCTGTCAGCAGACCCCCGATCCGTCTACAGGAGGACTCGCTGCAAGGACAGACTCTTTTTCTTCACCCTTGACACGGCTGACATCACCTGCTGGTTTGGACAAGGCTTTGCAGAGGTGCTGCAGGTAAAACCTGTAGAGCCGCACATTGCTTCAGTATGAGAAACTTTTTCCTTGATGGATTTTGAGCTGAAGAGAGGAGCCTTTCATGTGACACAAAAACATCCCCTTGTTTGTTCCTTTCTTTTTGGTATTTCAATCTAAATTCTTTGCTGGCAAACTTTTATTTGTAAATCATTTACTTAAAATCAGACAGAAGAATAATGAGGCATTGTATATTCAAAGTTGTATTGGATAATTAAATAAGATATTTACTTAAAAAACAAATGCCCTTTTTTCTGTTTGTCTTTAAAAAGTATTTACAAATTGGAAAAAATGTAAGTAGTTGCACAAACAGAGTTGAATTTCTTTTCTTTCTTCTTTTTGCAAACGGTTAGCCTTGGAGTGGGTTAGCTGCTAGCTCTTCTTGTTTCCTCGAGAGACAGTCCTTTAATTTATGTGTTATTAGGATACATCAGTGGAAACGAGTGTGTTGAGGGAGGTGTTGCGGGAGTATGGGGTGTCTGGCCCATTGCTACGGGCCATTCGATCCCTATACAACCGTTGCAAGAGCTTGGTTCGCATTGCCGGCAATAAGTCGGACTCGTTCCCGGTGGGTGATGGGCTCCGCCAGGGCTGCCCTTTGTCACCGGTTCTGTTCATAATTTTTATGGACAGGATTTCTAGGCGCAGCCAAGTGGCGGAGGGCTTTCGCTTTGGTGGCCTCAGGATCTCATCTCTGATCTTTGCGGATGATGTGGTTCTGTTGGCTTCATCGGGTGAGGGCCTCCAGCTCGCACTGGAGCGGTTCGCAGCCGAGTGTGACGCAGCGGGAATGAGGATCAGCACCTCCAAATCTGAGGCCATGGTTCTCAGCCGGAAAAGGGTGGAGTGCCCACTCCGGGTCGGGGATGAGGTCCTGCCCCAAGTGGAGGAGTTCAAGTATCTCGGGGTCTTGTTCGCGAGTGATGGGAGAAGGGAGTCGGAGATCGACAGACGGATTGGGGCTGCAGCTGCAGTGATGCGGACGCTGCACCGGTCCGTCGTGGTGAAGAGGGAGCTGAGTGTAAAAGTGAAGCTCTCAATTTACCGGTCGATCTACGTCCCTACCCTCACCTATGGCCACGAGCTGTGGGTAGTGACCGAAAGGACGAGATCGCGGATACAAGCGGCGGAAATGAGCTTCCTCCGAAGGGTGGCTGGCATCTCCCTTAGAGATAGGGTGAGAAGTTCGGCCATCCGGGAGGGGCTCAGAGTAGAGCCGCTGCTGCTCCACATCGAAAGGAGCCAGCTGAGGTGGTTTGGGCATCTGGTAAGGATGCCCCCTGGGCGCCTCCTGGGTGAGGTGTTCCAGGCATGTCCCACCGGGAGGAGGCCCCGGGGCAGACCCAGGACACGCTGGAGAGATTATATCTCTCGGCTGGCCTGGGAACGCCTTGGTGTTCCCCCGGATGAGCTGGAGGAGGTGGCTGGGGAGAGGGAGGTCTGGGCCTCTTTGCTTAGGCTGCTGCCCCCGCGACCCGGCCCCGGATAAAGCGGATGAAGATGGATGGATGGATGGACAGTGGAAACGAGGCTGTGTGATCTTTTCCTGCTTCTCTGTACTTTGTTATCCCTTTAGCTTCTTGCTTAAGTATTTATAAAAGTGTGTATTTTACATTGTAGATTCACACAATAATCTCAACACACTTTTGATCTTTCAGTGCCATTTTGACAGACTTTTCCAATATTGTATAATACAGATCTAAGAGAGGAAGAAAAACACACTACATGAAAGTGATTTGTGGTGTTTTATGCAGAGCTGTGTGAGGGCACTTGAGTTCATGGTGGAACAATTTCAGCCGAAAAATATGAAACACTGAAAATCTAGGCCATCCATCAGGCAGTTGTAGGGAGAAGATGCAAACTCCACACAGAAATGCTCGGGCCATGTGGTGCATTCAAACACTACTGGAAGAATTATCATATTTATTTTCTGCGGTCACCACATCATAAAAGTTGCATGTATAACATCACCAATCAAATATGAGAAAGACACTTAAAATGTGACTTTACCCCAAAATAAGGCTTTAAAAACATTTGTCTGCTTGATGCATATTATTAACTGTATTTAAAACAAAAATGTTATTGTGGCAGGGTGTGGTTTGTGGCTCAGCTGCAGGGGAGGGGTGGCGAAGGGGGTTCAGGGTGCCGTGTCAGGGGAGGCTGACACACACCTGAGCTCCATCAACTGATCACGTCTCCCCTGTAAAAGATGTGCCAGGACCTGAGGTGTATGATTGTGTGTGCTACAAGCAGGGCAGCTGGAAAGTTGCCAAGTGAAAAACTAGCGCAAATAAAAAACAAAACAACAACTATAAAACGCTGTTGGTGTTGGGGCTGTCATTTTCACTGCATTACAGGTGACTCCACTCATCCGTCCAGTAACTTCTTCAGTTTGCTGCCATCAGGAAGGAGACTGAAGAGCCTTCGGGCTGAGACACAGCTTCGTCCATCGGGCTGTCAGGATACTGAATTCACTCCATCCTCTCACATACACAAACTCCAGACCTGCATTCACCTCTTCCCTCTGAACCCTCCACCCCCAAACCACCACCATTGCCTTTTCACTGACTGCGCCCCCCAGCCCCCGAAACTTGCCCACAATCACTATGATTGTGTTGCACACTACTTTTTATATAAGATTGTATTGTATTGCATTGTGTTGTACATAAGACTCCTATTTTATTTTTATCTTTTTATCTTTATATTGTTTTAGTGTACACTGAGGGCCATGGGAACATTGCAGTTTCAGATTCCTGTGTATGACTGTACATATGGTCTTTGACAATAAAGCTCATTTTGACTTTGACTACAGAGCAGTCATTGTTGATGACACAGAAGACGATGCTAGGCAGATGGTGGGATACAGCTAAAAGAAGAACTGAAATATTGTTTGGGTAGATGACTGGTTTGGTAGACACCAAAGCTAAACAAACTGTGTCATTGTCCAGACTCATGGAGCATATGTATCACTCTCTGCTCCTACACTTGTTTCCCAAAAAAGGGTGATTTATGGGCAATTTTTCCATGTAATTACATAGCTTCCAGCTTGTAAAGCAATATATAAGAAGGCAGTGGATATAACTGAAGAGTCAGATATTATTTTTTTATGCAGACACGAAGTTTTAATAAAACGCTGACATAAAACAAAACAATACAAAAAACAAAGATACTTAAGAGCCAACATAAAAGTGTAAATTTTCTGTCAGCAAAAGGAACATGCTGGAGCAATTACATTATTTTCCCGAAAGAGGCAGCAGTGAGTAAAGGTACAGATCTCAACCATCTAGTGCTTCTCTCAACCAACGAAGAAGAGAAATGGACCAATAACAGTGCTGCTATTCGTGTTTTTGAATCAAACGCGGTGGATGGTAGTTCAATACAAGATTTGTTTACCCTGTCCTCGTCTCTGTTAAAACGCTGGTTGAAGTTAGCTGGTAAAATTTAAAAGGTAAAATACTTTTACATGATTTAAGGCCGTTTGCCTCGGACAGCTAAGCTATTAATTAAGTGCCTTTGTTAGAAGTCTAACTAGAGGGAGTGCAATTTACGGTTAGCTATCGACTGGTACCGGTCTCTTAAACTGTAGTTTACGCCCTTGCAATATTCATTCTTAGCAACACTTTCTGTGGATGTTAGAATTCTGTGAATTCTCACATTGATTTTCGAAGTTATTAAATTAATGCTTGAAATGGCCTATTCTTGTCAACTAGGCCAAGTGAGCTGCTCGGCTAGTTTGACACGACAAGTGGATCTCTGTGCAGGATTTTAAAGAACATTCTCACATTGTCGTAAAACAACAGTTAAACTCTGCAACATGGTTGTTTGCTGTAATCGTCTTTCCTTTTGTTTCTGCCCCGGAAGAAACCGTCATAACAAGAAGACAACATCCACACAAAGGGTTATGATGGGGCTAATTTGAATTTAACAGACTCTCTCTGCACAAACGAAATGTTTAAAAAGTTCCGACTAACTTGTCTTATACAAACTGTTGAAGTCTCGTGATCGTGATTAAATTCCGGAAAGTTTTTGCAGTCAAGGAGAACTGGGGTTTGTCTTTCGTAACTTGGCTTGAAATCACATTATTCTCTAGTATGAGGAGCAAGACCCTGTTTTAGCACTCGCATGGAAAACCAACTATTTTAATGCGGAGCTATTGGTTTTTACAGCTAAGATTAATCCGCATTTAAATCAAACTGGTAAAATATGAAATCTTTTGTCTTCCAGTTGTAAACATAGTTTTCCGAGAACTTCAGAGTAATGGCTTCCAGGAGTTCAAGTTCCACAGGGGAAGGCTTGGTAAGACTTTTGTACTCAGTTGTGCATACTGTACAGTGTTATCTCTGAGCATATTAGTTAATGGATAATTCAACCTTTGTTGATGGTAGCTCTCCAGCCGATCCAGCGAGCGTACCCCTCTGAGAAGTCTGGACAATGAGATTCTGCACTTGTCGACTCCCTCATCGAAGTTCAGATCAAAATCACAGATCAGTAGCGATGCTGGCAAAATGACGATGGTGGGTATACACTAATACTTACAAATATAATGTGTCTTTTTTTTCTCTTTTTTTGGTGCTGTTTTTTAACCACTACTTATTTTCATTAATAGGGTGATTTTCCACTGAGTGAACAAGAACCCCAGCTGTACTCTTCTCCATCCACCAAAATGATACAAACCAATCTTCCAAAAACTGATACAACAACTACTCAGATTGCTTGTGGACTTTCAGATATAACATTTAAATCCTTCACTTGTGCTGGTGGTGAAGTTGAGATATTAGGCTCTTTACTGCATGCAGAGGAGAGTCTTATTTTATCTACGGACCAGGGTACATCTAACACTGAATCTGAAGATGGCATCATCTCTGACAGTGTGATAATGGAGTCATGCTCTGATCACATCGAACATCCCTATCATGTTCTCGAGAAGAGTGACACTTACACTGTTAACATCAGCGCAGCACTTCCATGTGAAACTGACAGCACTACACCGGCTTCTTGTGATCTGGAAAACAAACAAGCCACCGAAGAATCAACAGCTTTTCAGAGTGACTGCAGTGGAAAGGCAGATCTCACTTGGAAATCCTTCCTTCGTGATGTAGGTGAGGTGGAAGTTTCAGATGCCACCAGATTACACAACGAAACCATTCCTCTGCCCAAAGAAGAGCTTGGTGCTCCTCTAGAGTATGACAGTATAAATTTGACTAACTGCTTCGGTGACTTTGACCAGCAGTGTCAAGAGGAACATGCTGGTCATCCATACTGTAGCCATGCTGGTGGTGTTGATCCTGTCATTGAGGCTTTATCTGAGACAACACGTGGTTCAGAAAAACGTGCTAATGGACTGACCTTTAAATCACTGAACTGCACTGGAGGAGAGATTGAAATTCCAAGAGAAGAGTCTGTTGTTCAACCAGCCAACCATACTGTTAGCAGCAGTGAGACACATGGCTATGCCATAGATTCAACTGAAATAGCTGGTGACTGTGATTTACAAAATGATAATACAATTGGTCACTTTGATCATCCAGACAGCACTGAGGATGTAATCGCCAGACACTACAGTGGTAGCCCAGTGGTATCTGATAGCCAGGCTGGGAGCCAAGGTGGTGTCACAGCTGATTGTTGTATTCCAGCTGAAGATGAAAAATTAGATGAGGCCCAATTTCCCAAAAAGAAGACATCCCTTCTGCATGAGGACCAGATAGTTTTCACCGAGGGGACAGATTACAATCTGTTCACTTCCATCACACATGATTATTGTCAAGATGCCTTTGAAGATGCTAACAGCCAACAGAACAATGGTGAAGCTGTGGTAGCTACTGACCCATCAGCTGTTAGCAGATCTCTGGTGGCTAATGGATCTTTAAAAGCTTTGGATAGTGAAACTGTAAAATGCAAAGGGCAAGAAATGCTTAACTGTACCGTGAATCCTGCTGACAGTGCATTGCCTCTCGTGGTTCAGAATACTCAGATTTCTGACTGCAGTCAACTTGCAGGTTCAGCAGAGAGCCCTTCAGCTGTGGAAGCGCAACAGCAAGACCAAGAGGAGCATGTCTCTGAAGTGAACTCCACCAGAGGACCCGCTGAATCCAGTGAGGAAAAAGACAGTGCCATTGGCTCATCTGGAAATGCACCTGCTCTTTGCAACTGTGCAGAAAAATCTCATGCAGAGAACCTTACTGATGTACTGAAAGTGCTGTCGGAGTGTCCCTCGGTTGCCTCAGCTTTGCAGTTGGGAATGTTTAGTCCCGTTAGGAGAGCTTCTCTGTCTTTTTTAAAGACTTGTGGGGATCCTGCTCAAGGCAAGTTTGCAGCTGATGACTCTGCTATTGAGGGTGAGAAAACATTGTTTGCTCCTCTTAATGCTGACCATGCTGGGTTGTGGGCGCAGCAACTGGAAAGCCCAATGCCTCATCCTCTGTTAAACTCCACAGCCTTGGGTCAGAATCCTGGTCTGAGCCCACTCAGGGAGCCAGTTAAGGATTTGGGACAGAAAGTCTCTGCAGAGCCTCAGACTGAAGCTGAGAAACCACTGCTGAATTTCCCACTGATTTCCGATGGTCCGTTTCAGCAGCAGCTTCGACAAATGGCAGAGTTCCTCATGATGGCGTCTGGAAAGATGGGCCCTGCTGCTGTCTCTGCTCCTGCTCCACCTCCTGCCCCTCCAGCCAAAGCTACTCCTGTAAAGTCTCACAGTGTCTGTGTGGGCAGTAGTCCTGTGAAACTGGTTGACCACAGCCTCAATACTTCTGGCCTGTTTGAGAGGAAGAGAGAATTCTCTGTGGCTGATTCCTGCACTATGACTGACCCGCTCCTCTGGAAGTAAGTGCCCATTGTAAATTGGTCATTTATTCAACAGTTGTGAGTATAGATAAAGCTAAATCTGCTTTTAGTATTTTCTTTGTTTGCCTCTCAGTATTCTTTCATTGGTTTTCCGGTTTTCCAGTTTACCTCCAGGCAGCCTGGAGTCCCTCCCAAGACAGGAGCTGGAACAGAGGTTAATGTCTAGCATGACGATGGTTGAGGCCCTGCTGCAACAGCTGACTGCAGCGAGGGCACAAGGACGTCCGCTTGCAGGCCCTGCTCCTTCAGACCTCCGGGAGAAACTCGTGCAGACAGACCACACCGAACTCAGTCAGGTAACTGTTGACATCTACATTTTGTTTAAAGGGCACCTGTTATGCTCATTTTCTACTCTATATTTAGATTTTTGGACTCTATTAGAGTAGTTTCGCATATGTCACAGCTTAAAATATTCCTCAAACAGAAGCTTTCAACTCTGATCTCATTATATAACAAAGAATTACTGCTTAAGTAGTCAGTTGTTTATATTTTATATCTAGACCACAATGTATAGAGACCTGTATGTGGAAGCTTTGAGTCGGATTGGGGAGTTGGAGCTTGATGGGAGTTCTCTACAAAACCTTATCCAGAGTCTGCAAGACATGAAGGTCACCATGGTAAGTCACAAACAACCACCCAGCTCATGTTGTTTAAACTGGGATATAATGCTCAAACACGTCTCACTGAATGAATGTTTTTTTTGTGTGTGTGTATTGAGATAGTCAATATTTTCTTTACTAAGAGTAAAGTGTGTGTATTTGTCCCAACAGACTTCTGTCAGAAGTGACACAGACGCTGCTCTCTCTAACATGAATGAAATTGGTGACATAGTCAGAGAGGACCATCAAAGCCTCATTTCACATGTACGTACAACATGTTACCTCATTCTGTCTCATACAAGTTAAACAGTATGCTTGTTTTTGTAATTATTCATCAGTTATTTATGGCTTAAGTTGTTAGTGTAACATGATTATGTGCTACAACTCAGTTGAGGTATATTTTTCTCATGTTGTTTTTAGTATGGGCACATGAAGTCTCTACTTGAGAAATCAAAGGACATACAGAGCAGGATGATGCAGAAGGTCAAAGAAGCTCTTCATCAGAGAAATGACATGAGGACTCAAATGGAAGAAGCCTTCACAGCAAAGGAGGCAGTAAGTCTTTTTGGGGTGTTTTAGTTGTTTAGTCTAAATGTAGAGGAACGGCAACCTCCTGAGGAGAAGGGTGTACTATGAAGCACGTTCAATACAGCCAGCCATTCTTTGCATTAGCTGGCTTGACAAAACCTAAAACCCCAGTGAGAGATGAAGCTGGTTCTCAGCTTTCTTTGTTAATCCAGGCTTCCTGCTTCAGGCTCTGTTCGCAATCACATTAAAGGGAGCATTTATCTGCCATTCTTCTTCTGCATAAGTCTATTGAGAATGTCTGATTGGAGCAGGTTGTGCTCAGAGCATTGGGTAATGGAGATCTATAAACGTTATTGAAAAATATATCAGTAAAATGGACATTAGTGTGAAAAATAAGATAACAGAGTAATGCTGCTGAGAATCATTAATGTGGTAAAATTGTTAAATTGTGTTTATGTTACTGCTCAGTGCTGCTGTTTATTTCAATTTAAGCAAAAAGTAGCACCTAAAGCATACTAGAATCAGTTCAAAGGTTGTGTTTCCAGGTAATGTGTTTAGCATAAGTTACTGTGGTGATCTAGCCAGATTAAAAAGAGAGCCACCTTTGTGACACAAAAAACCTCTCTGTCTGTTAAACATAGCTCACTGTGTAAACACCTCTGCTTTAGCTGACCAACAGTTTTTCTGGAACATATAAAAATATCTGCAGAAGTTATGCTGGCTGTGTGTTTAAGATGATTATTTGTTCCAGGGGTATTAAATGTGTGTGTGTGTGGTTGTGTGTTGTCAGGCTTTCAGTGCGATGGAACAGCTGAGGACGCACTGTGCCACAGAAATTTCACTTCTGGAGAAGAGTGTGGGGTCTCAGCAAGAGCTGCTGGCCGCCCTAAACCAGAGCTATCCAGAACTGGTACAGAAAACAAGCCAAAAAATAAACAGCTCAATAATAATTGTATTTAAAGTAATATGTGAGTGTAATTTCTTTGTTTCTTTTTTGTCTTTACTAATGCAGGTTGGGTTAAACAAGGCTTATAATGCAACCCTGGACTCTGCTTCAGATCTTTTGTCTGAAACCATGGATGAACAGTCCGCTTTGATGAAAGAGGTACGCTCATACTAAAAACCTTGAACTATGACAGTCAATGAACATGTATCACAGCAGTTTCTATATGATGGCAAAGAAACAAAGAACCAGTGTTTTGGTTCCAATTCTTATGTTTTCATTTTTAGTTTAATCTGTGTGACATTCATAGCAGCACAGTGGCTCCGTTTGAATGGTGTTTACTGCTGTTGTAATTTGTGGGTTTCTAAAAACACGAGGCTTTGGTGTAAAATCCACCACATGAGCATCCTGTACATAATAGTGCTGTTTAAAGGTACAGTCAGTCATTTTTTGGTTGAGGTTATTCTCAGTACTCATAAGTATACATTGAAGTGTCTTCCAACAAATTGATACGCTCTCGTAAAACTGGAAATAAAATACATAGGAGCATGTGCTGGTTTGTGGAAGCGCCTGTGTTGCCTGGCCATGTTGAACACAGTGGCCGAGATGGACATCAGCTAATCATGTTTTATGTATGTGGCTACAGACCGGCTGCATACATAGCACGCCAAAGACTCAGACAAGCTCCATATCTGTTTGTTGCCGTTCGTGTCTTGTGCCATGGAGGCAAGTTGCATTTTCTGTCTGCACCTTCAGACTCAAGATATAAAAGATCACACCTATGTTTTATCATCTGAGAAGTGGTTTTCTTCACTAAAGGAGTGAAAATGTGAACGCAAGAGACGATGTGACCGGCATCTGGATAAAACAAGAGTAGATCTTGGCACAGCAGATTAAAGGAATTGCAGAAAGGGAGATTATGAAGGTGACACAGAAGTCACTGGGGTTCTGCTCAATATTTTGTCTTTTTATGTTTATTTTATAAACGTGTATATCCTATAGTGGGCACTGTAGCTACGATTATGCACTTGAATTAGGTGGTGTAAGAAAACAGAATTCAGTTGGCTGTAATCTACTGCCATCTAGTGATAAGATTATTATTATTTTTTTCTTCTTGCAGTGTACCTTTTTTTTCGGTTTAAAATTCCATTTAATGTGTTCTAATGTTGTTTAGTTGAAACTTTAGGTGCTTTAATACAGCCTTTACTATTAGAGCATTTACTGCTCTGTTAAAATGTGATAATGTGTTGATGCTAATGCCATCTGTTTATAGCTCTTCATGGTCAGGAGCCTTCTGCACAAAACGGCTCCCATGCTCCTGAAGCTGAACGAGAAAGCTGCTGCTGCTTTGAGAGAGAGAGATGAGCACATTTCTGCAAGAGACCAAGCTGTTGAAGAGCGAGAGCAGGTAAGGCATCTGTTATATTCAGGATATTTACAGCCTTGTACTTTAATCAGTCAACATGTCTGATTAAAATTATTTATATGCTTTAAAAAAAACAAAAAACTCAACAGATTGAAGAAGAACTGAATGAAACTCATTCAAATTTCCAAGCTGCCAGGGAGCAGATTGGAGATTTAAATCTGCAGGTGACAATTCTGACATCAGGTAAAAACTGAAATAACTCTCTGGCTATTTCGCTCCCTCTTTTTCAAAATGCTTTCTTTCTTGACAACCTATGGACTTAAACTTTTTTTAAAATAAATAAATCCAGAGATGGGTGTACTGCGAGAGAAGTTGACTGAAAAAGAAGAAGAGACGGGTCAGCTAGAGAGGAAGGTGACGGAGCTGTCTGCTACAGTTTCCTCCACGCTGGCATCCTACACTTTCTTGGAGCAGGCCCTGGCTGCTGAGACTACAAAGTATGATGCTCCTTATTGATGACAGAAATCAAGCTTAGAAATTTAAAAATGGAAGTGAACACTGGGTTGGTGGTTACTTGTTAACAGGGTAAACTTTGAAAGGCAAAATAAAGCCCTGAATTGCAGCATGTGCTTTAAAATATGCCTTATTTTGTTTTTATTCAAGGTTGCAGGAGTCGTGGAAAGACAAACAAGAGGCTAAAGATCGAGCAAATGAGTAAGTGTTGGTTAATAGTAAAGGATAAAAAAAAAAAAGAAGAAGAAAAATGTAACCAGTGGTTACATTTTTACTATAATTTTACATAAATGTTGCAGTATATATCCGAATACTGCTGTGTTTTTTCTTTTTGACCTTGTCCAGCTTGGAGGCATCACTGGGTCAGTCGGAGCAGCGGGTGTGCGAGTTGAGTCGGGCTCTGGCTCAGAGTGAGGAGCAGCTCAGTCAGCTGCAGTCCCTCTCACAGTCTCAGAGTCTGCAGATCCAGCAGCTCCAGGATGTCTGCACACAGCTCAGTGGCGTGCGGGAAATGAACGAGGTGAGCATTAGAGAGGGTATCTGTCTCATTTAACACCAGAGAAGCATGAGGCGTTTGGTTATTACAGGAATAATATGCGACTTAACCTTGAGGGGAGGATGTTAGGTTTAATTTTCCTGCTGTCTGTGTGCATCAGTTCCTACAGATGGAAAACGAGTTGGCGAGGGAGCAGATGGCAGAAAGTGAGCGTATGCTGAGGGAAAACCTGCAGAGCCTTCGGGAGAGGAACATCCAGTGTGAGGACCTGAAGAAAGAAGTTTGTCAACTTAAGTAAGTATAAATAAGCCATTGAGGGTGATGTGCTTGAAAAGCCCAAACCGAGCCTGAAAAAACTTTCGGATTAAACAAAACAAAATTGTCTGTCTGTGCTCAGTTTCTTAGATCAGGGATGTCAAACTCATTTTACATCGAGGGCTACATACAGCCCACTTTTCTAGTTCTTAACTACGCTGGTGTAGTATGAATGGCTGTGGGGGCAGGTCTATATCAACAGGAAAAACTGTAAAATGTTCAAGGATTAATACTCACATATTTTCTGGATTGGAGTCTTTTGCCTTATGGCCTTATGTTTGTAATAATAAATCTTTGCAAATTGTTCTCATGATGTTTAACATTTTGTTGGCACACTGAATGATAACTTGCCTCTGTGTGTTTGTGTGATGGAGGCTTGAGAACGGGAATTTGCAGGAAGAACTAAAAGCCACGAGGTCCAGAGCCAGGACAGCAAACCTGGAGCTTGAAGAGAAGATGGCTCAGGCGGTCACGGAAATCACTTTGCTGCATCACACACTGAGGGGAGTGACCAACAAGCTCCATGATGAACTTGATGAAAAGGTAAAACAATATCAGAACTAGGCCCGGGTATTGTCACTGATTCCTACAACCGATTCAATTCTGATTCACAAGGTTTGATTCGATTCAGTTAGATTTTGACTTGGTCAGTAATATTATCATCCAAGATCATTTATCTTGGGTATGTACTGTCGAAAGAGCCCTCAAAATTCAATACATATTTTCTGGAAGTTAAGAAAAGAATCTAAAGCAGTTACAATATTGCACTTTTTATTTAACCTGTTAAGCCCCAGGGGCTTTTCTGAGGTTCCTGCTTGAAAATGACACACTCAAAGCGACTTGAGTATTTCTCTGGAATTATAAACTCAGTGTAAACTTTCTAGGTATAAAAATAAAGCTGACACTTGTGAGACTTAATCAGAGGTGTAAGCACCACAGCAGATGCCAGTTTTTCCTGGCCCGGTCTGTTATAGCATGTAACCCCCTTGAAAATATTCTGCAGTAGATCAAGAACGGAAGAAACAGCATCTCAACATTACCTGATGCTGCTGAAGTGACGCAGAGCAAAGTTACAGACGCTTTATTAGAGGCATAGTTAAGCGTTTGAAATTTGTTGAAATTTCTTCAGTATTGAAAAGCAGAAATTAGGGTTTCTTGTCGGTTATTTTTTTTGGGGGAAAACGAACAACAAAAAAGAGAGGCAGACAACACTGTCCACAACAGGAGACCGGTGCGTAATATGCACGGGAATAAAGTAGAAAATAAACACTTTTGATTGGAAACTGGAAACTCTCGAGCACACTGAGAGAGAGAGTGCGATATTTTTATTATTATTATTATTATTATTTTTTAATTGTGGTGGAAGCAAAACGGTAAAAATAAGGAGTTGTACGTGAAGTGTAGTTTTGATCTTTTGGTGCTGGTTCAGTGAATTTTGGTCAGTTTCAGAATCTGTGAGTTGCCGGCTTTTAGCTTTTATATCCTTTTGCGGAGCCTGTTTTTCTTGGTCTTTAATCTTTTGCTGTTTTAGTTGTTTGGTGGTTGTTGAAATGGTTTTGTGAGGTTTTAGCTGAGATTCTGACATTTCTGGCAAAATATGTTTATATTTAAGTCAGTTTCAGGATTTCGATTTAAATTGTCAAATCTTTTTTTTTTTTTCTTCTAATTGTTATGTTTTTTAAACCGGCCCCTAATCAGAACCCAGCAGAACTTTGTTCCACACGCTGTTTCATGTGCTTGAACTCGATTTCACAGGTCTGTGGATGGAGCTCGTTGAATATCAGTACTTGTTACAGGCTTCTTTCCCCTTTCTGTTTGCTTTGTACAGCCTAGTATAGCATAGTTACAATTAATCCTTTGTATTTTTTATATTGTCCATTTTATTACTTAATGTTCTGTTTATTTTAACCTTCGTGTACAGTGCTTAGTGACTGCCTGTCTAAACTTACTAGTTTTGGTAATGGTGAAATGATGCAGCTGGAAGCTCAATTTCACAGGCGTTAGTTTAATTGAGCCCTGATATGGACTCCACTGTATGTGCAGATGATCTGCAACAAGTAAAGTCAAATGCATAGAGTATGCAAAGCTTAATTTCTTTGAAATTAAAAGAATGCATTGTTGTGGCCATGAGCTCTTGACATTTGCAGTTGTAATTTGGACATCAGAAGCAACTGTTTACAGCATTTATAAATCATCTTGTAACATCATTTACTATTGAACTTATGCTATAGATGCAGTACTGCATGTCTTTTCCCACTTGGATTTAAATGTCTTACTTTTCAGAAACCACAGATGTGTGAAGAGTCTCAGTCAGTCCACAGCGTGGAGCGTTGTGCCTCCTTTGTCGACAGCATCATGGTGGCATCAACTGCCGAGAGAGAGGAAGAGGTCAAAGCAGACACTCCTGCTGAAACAGGTACTGTTGTTCACCCCATGTGTGTCAGTTCACTCATAAGTAACATGCTAGTTTTTCTTTTTCTCTTTTAAATTGATTATTAAAAAAATATAACGTGTCAGCATTTGTTTTTCATCCTAAACACAACAGGAGGCACTAATTCTGATTACATCTCACTCACTCACTCACAGAGTTGAAGCTGGAAAACATGGTTGAGCTGGTTGAATTTAGTCACTTATAGAATCTCATTTTAGTAGCAACAAGCTCCATCAGATGTTATTGTAACTGCTAATGAAGCTTCCACTCTTTCAGTTGATCAGGTTACCACATCTCACCTGGGTTAAGGTCAAGACTCTGAGCCAATACCTGAACTGTCAGACCCCAGTGTTGCACCCGGGCTGATCCCTCCTGGTGGTGTGTGATGACATGTTTCCTCCAGACTCGTCATTTCATTTGTCCACATAACATCGTCCCATAGTGACCTGTTTTTTTGGATAACAGCACATTCCTTTGCTGTATCTTCCTTAAAGTCGACACATGAGATTTCATGCATATGCTCCTATTTTTGGGGTTTTCTTTAGCCTTACAAGTTGCCATGGGGATCTTTGCATCCACTTGTGGAGTGATGAGCACCTTTTCTAGCTTGTAACGCTTCATCTACGATGCTGCGACTCCTCATTAAGAAGAACAGGCTTTTTCAGTAACCAGACTTTACATAGTTGTGTTACTGAGCCACCTCCTGCAAACCACAATCCACACTTGACACTTGACTTCTGTGAAAGTTGTTAGCACGGAGATTCACTTTCTTTTTTTAGGCCTGTGAATAATCACTGTGTGTTTTCACATGGAAAGTACAGCTGTTTGTTTATACAGATTACGCTGTCTGTAGTTTGATGAAGATCAAACTATTCAAATTCCAAATTCAAAAAGTTTTTAGTTCACTTGTAATGTGGTCCAGCGTAATTATGTTGTTAAGCAGCTGCAAGCAAGTCTCTTTAAATAGTCACGCTGAGATCACTCAGAGAGCAGTGTGATTTGAATGTCTCAAACATGATTTGAATACATGCTCAGCATGTCGTATGTGTCTCCTTTATGAAAAGGAGGTATTAATTTCATTGTTTGAAGGCTTAGTGGTGCATTACCAAAAAACAAAGAACTGGGTCTTTTTTTTTTTTCAAGGAGGCATCAATAATATGATTGCATAATATAAAAATTCTTTCTTCAATGCTCCTTTTCTTACCAACTTTTCTATATGAGCTACACATGCACTTCAATTCATCCTGTTTTTCCCTTGGATAAAGGAGGTAGTGGGCAAAGTTTTTCTTATAGGAATAATTTTCAGGTGGGAATATATCTGCACAGCCACCAGGGACTGTAATAAAAAAATGGAACAGATAATAAAAGTCTAAAATGTGATTATAATAATAAAAAAACAACTAAGTTTTACTTTCTCTTCAGTCCCTTCAGACACTCTCGAGCCACAGCGTGAAGCTTTGTTCAGTGGGACGAGCGCCTTCACCCGCATCGCAGCCATCACTCCTAAAAAGAATATGAGCACAGTCGAGATTCAACCAGAGGAAGAGGAGCAGAGCCACCTGGCGGAGCTGCTTACTGGCCTGGGCAGCACCGTCACCGAGCTCGTCAGCACTCTGAAGCTGGTGCAGCAGCGCAGAGACGCTCAGCTGGAGGAGCTGCATGGCCAAATGTAAGCTGTAATGTACTTTTTTTATTTTATTTTTAATTATTATTATTTTTATTATTATTATGAAAACCAAGTGTGAAATAAATTTTTTTTGAAAGTTGTTGTTTTGTACATTAACATCAAATTTAATCCAATTATCTTGTTGCTTTTTTCTTTTTAAAACCCCCCAACTGTTATCTGATGTGTTATTCCAGCTGTGGCCTGCAGGTGGAGCAGCGTGCTGCAAAGAACGGACATAAAGCTGAGGTTTTTGAGCTCAAGTATCAACTCAGCCGTCTGAGTCAGCTGGTCGAGAAGGCAAATCAGGCTCTGCAGCAGAAAACTCAGGTAAGGATGACTTTTGCTGGACATCTTTTGTCCTTTATTCATCTGTGATAAGAAAGATCAGGATGGGTGCGGAGGACGGCTGACCGATGGAAGAGAAAAATGCTGACGCTGAAGTTTCATTAATTTTTTTTCAGGATGAGAAAACGCTGGCTAAGTTGATAGTTGAAGTGCAAGACACACAGGAAATCCTAAATAAACAGAAGACTGACAATAATGTAAGGCACCAAAATAATACTGCCAGTGTTTCTAAGCTACTTCGTATTCTTGTAGTTATTATTGTCTAAATGCAAATGAACGTTTTCTCCAGGAATTGAGAAGGGAAATCACTGAGCTTCGTCGCGCTCTCCAGCAGTCGAAGGTGGAGTCTGAATTCCTTCGGGATGAACTGAGGAAAGCTGGCGGCCAGTCGACTAAACCGGAGCATTTCATGGAAGAGAACATCAAGTCATTGAAAGAGGTATGATTTATCAGAATCATTATTTATTATGTATTTCCATAGTTTTCAAGTTTTAAAATTGAATTTGGATTTTTTTTTTTTTTTTAAACTCACGTTTTCTTGTTAGATCAGTTTTATGGTTTTATTATGTTACTTAAGTTGTACAGCACTTTGGTCAACAGCAGCTGTTTTTAAATGTGCTTATAAGTAAACTTGACTTTTCAGCCTGTTGTTGAGGAAACGCTGCAGCTTAAAGGGACCCCCCTCCTCCTCTTTTCTCATAAACTTCTTCCATTTGATCCCTAGGTGGAGAGACTGAAGGCCAGTCTTCAAGAAGCTGAGCAGGCCAAAGTAAAAATTCTTGAAAGGGCAAAGAGACATGTAAGTCCTGACCGTACCCGGCATCAATCGCGTTCCTGACTACATATCAGCATTCACACTGTATTTATTGACTTAGAGGAACATTAGATGGTCTTATTGCCAGCCATGTGAGCATTCATGAGGATGTTCATCTCTTACAGCAAATCATCTATCAGAGCAACCAGCAGAAAAGTGAGAACGAGCTTCAGATATTAAACAACATGATCAACAGAGTTCGGGAGGTGAGAAATGTTTCATACCATGGAACATATTCTGTAAACTGCAGCGTGTGTTTGGATGTTTGCCATAATGTGCTGCTTTTTCCTTTTTGCCTCACAGACCTTGCTGTCGTTGCCAGCAGTTGTGAAGAACTGTGAACAGCTCCAGCAGCTCGTAGAATACATTGGCTGATGTGTTTATTTCCCTCGTGTGTGTGTTTATTCATGTTTTAGCTTGTCTGCCTTCTAAATGTTTGTATTTTTGAGAATAAAATAATTATTTGACTCTTCTGAGGTTCTCTACTATTATTATTATTGTTATTATTATTATTATTATTTATTTTTTCACATTTCATGAAAAGATGCTATTAAAAATGATTTTTCTTTGCTGAGTGGGTGTAAATGCCACGTTACTGCCACGTCTTCTGCTTTTTAAGGAGGTGTGTGCCAATCCCAGGTGCAACAAAGTAAGCGACAGAGTTGAAATAAAGTGGTATTCCATTTTTTGTTGTTTTTACAAGGCCATGAAAGAAACTTATCTATTTATTCCAAGGGTTTTCACAGCACGAAGTGGTGAAAGAAAACTTTAAAATGGAGATAAAAGCAAGCTGCATCCATCACCAAAGGTTTCCTTTTGTTTTCTTAATTAAAAAAAAAACAATCGTCTTAGCTCGAATTGTTTTCTTTGTGTCTCATCTTGTCCGATTTGCAGGCTTTGTGTGGAAGAGGTTTCTGGTATTATGTGGTCTTAACCCAAAGGCATGAAGCATCGAGTGGCGAGTCTATTCATTTTCTTGATTAGTGGATTTGCATGTGGCCAAGTGCTGCACTGGTGTCTCGACATGGCGGCTGAGACCGGTCACGGTTACTGGTGTGGCTCCAGACGGCACTTCAAACCGGCTGAGCTGACCCAGAAAGCATTAGAAGCACAAAGGAAAGAGAGGATTGAGCTTATTTTTTTGTGTGTGTGTTCCTGCTTTAATTTTATCTGGACCTTTTGGCCCTCGTTACTTTATAAGACTTAAAATTAGAACTCACTTATAGCTGATACAAATATGACTCGTATAGTGTAAATTTCTTCTTTCACAACTACTTCAACTGCAATCCCTCATCACAAATTTAAAATCTTTTATTCTTATAGAACAAAGGTGCTTTATCATTGTTTATTTCCAAGAACAGCAAACTAAAAATGCATTTTTACTTGGCAACAAAATACAAGCTGATATTTTTTTTCACACAAGCCACTTTGCTGCAAAGCCTATGACCACGAAGCACAATAATTTATACAAACATTTCATTTAAACTCAACGGAAGTGTAAAATATTCAACTTGCACATTCCAGTTTTAACAAAAAAAAAAAATAATAATAACAGCACACAAAATTATATGTATTTTACAATCACATACTTGCTGTTAAAAGGCCTAGACATTAAAACAAAACAGCTTAATGGATATCTAAAGTAAGTTATTATCAGCAGTGAAAATGGTTTCTACAATTATTCAGAAAATCACAGTGGTGTTAAGAGAGGTCAGTCTGCTCAGTTTTGTCCTTGATAAATGTCACGAACAAAGATAAAGCAGTTGGATTTTGTGCACAGAAATGTCTGGCTCATTTGGTGCCGTCACGAGTCTCTGTTTAAAAAAAAACTAACAAAAAATAAAAGGTAGTGAGATGCTGGGCTTTACATTCTCAGTAGCTTAGATAGCAGAAACAAAACGGTCCATATTCCCCGGGTATGTGGGGTGTCTGAGGTATCCCCCAGTGTTTCCAATAGGACCTGCAGCGCTGTTATACTGGGAGAAAGACCCCAGCTGCACTGGGGAGACCCTGCCGTAGTGGTCCACTGTTTCTGCAGGGCCGTGAGCTGAGGCGTGGATCCGTCCTCCTGCTGCGTACCCCATGCCCTGGGTGTGACCCTGTCCGTACGAGCCCTGGTGTGCATGTTGGTGCGAATGGCTGTTTTGTCCAGAGTAGGTGAACGCTGGATGTGTAGAGGAGCGGGGTGGCACAGATCCCCCGCACGGTTGACTCTGGAAACCCGGAGCTCCCAAGCTGCAGGGACTGGATCCATTCGGAAGCCCTTCGGGACTGAAGCTCCGGCTTTGCTGCTGCATCACCTCTGGTCCTTGACCTGCCAGCATGCTGGATGGAGTCGGGTGTCCTATGATGTTGTTGATGCTGAACATGCGGGTCTGACTGTGCCCAAACCCCGGAGGCGACGAAGAGGGATAGTAGGCAGAGGGCAGCTGCTGTCCATATGTGGGACTGAGTGTCATGTTGGGATAGACTGAGTTGGTGTACGCAGCTGGTCTGGTAATCTGAACGGGGGAAAAAACTGGTGTTTCATGCACATATGAAGTGTATGTGCTCAGGTCGCAGCGCTTAAACCTCTTCCTGCGTCTCAGAAAGCTGCCACTCTCAAACATGTCCTCAGCGTTTGGGTCCAGTGCCCAGTAGTTGCCTTTCCCAGGTCGTCCTGGCTCTCGAGGGATCTTGATAAAACAATCATTCAGAGTCAGATTATGGCGGATGGAGTTTTGCCATTTCTTCGAATTGTCTCTGTAGAAGGGGAAGCGCTCTGTGATGAATTTGTAGATACCCCCTAGTGTTAGTTTGCGGTCAGGGGAGTTGGCAATAGCCATGGAGATGAGGGCAATGTAGCTGTATGGTGGTTTCCCGCGCTGGAGAGGTCTCTTCCTCCTCCGACCCCGCGGCTGCTCCTCTGTCTGCGGTGGAGGATTGGAGGCAAGCAAGGTGGTATCTGCTGGAGAGTCTTTCTCCACTTTGACCACTGGCATTGTCATGGACAGTTCAAAAGAAAGAGATAGATTACTTACTGGAAAAGCTGCACGGCAGAAGTAGTGGCACAGCTTTGACGTTGTTCCCTCTGTCAGAGAAAACAAATTAGTAGGCAGTACCCCGACAGTGCAAATCAAAACAGGAGATCTGTCCGATATGCAGTCCTGCTCCAAGTTTGCATTTGATTGTAAATGCTCAGGGTCCTGAGTCCAAACAGTTCAACAGTTCTTCAAAAGCAGTGGAAGTAACAGCCCTTCTGTGAAGTCCTCTTTCGTTAAATGCGGGTCTTTACTCAGTTTATTCCCGTAAAGTGTAGTCAGTTTAAGGTGAAGAGTTGAAGTGCCAATTGTTGTGCTTAAGGTGTGTGTGCGAATGAGTCACTTAGCTTTACCTGAAGAGTGTATTACCTG
This sequence comes from Neolamprologus brichardi, assembly GCF_056152115.1. Classification (NCBI taxonomy): domain Eukaryota; kingdom Metazoa; phylum Chordata; class Actinopteri; order Cichliformes; family Cichlidae; genus Neolamprologus; species Neolamprologus brichardi. Next base: position 13,990,000 of record NC_142109.1, read on the forward strand.
CAGAGACAACCTGAAGGGCCACGCCCCCTTGAACATCACATGCTCTAACATACCTAACTTCTCTACTGCTCTATTGTTCCCCTCTGTCAAAGTCTGCATACTTTGTGGAGTGAATTCTGATTTCATTTTATTAGTTTTGTTTTCAAATACATATTATTTTAAATTTGGTGAGATATCCTGAAATGGCAGGAAAAAAAAATTCTGCTGCACAAAATATTTCTACTTTAAATTACATTGTTTCGAATATTTTAACTAATATCATTACAACTATTAAAAAACAGTAACATGAGTGTATCAATATGCATTACTCACAGTTATCTTGTTTTTGTTCTATAATTGGCCTTTATTTATTTTCAGTAACCAAAACTGTGAAAACAGATATTTTTTCCTCTTTATATTCAAAGTTTACTTTAAAGCCGACCTCAGTTTATTTTAAAAAGTCCAAAATGGTCCATGTTGTTTTGATGTTTAACACTAAAAGACCTCTTTAGTGGTAACTTAACCTATGAGTTGTTTTTCTATCTTGCTTCCTTGTTTGTTTTGTGCCAGTGGTTGGCCGTGCCAGCTGTGTTAAGAGATGTAAATGTTGTCCAGACAAAGGCCCTCCTGTGATTTCAGCATGCAAAATATAAGCGATCATCATAAAGCCTGGGCACAACCCGAGAGACGGGAATAACCAACTCTTTACATAGAGATCGTTCACTGAAATTGGTAGCGATACTTGGAATAGTTTTAAAGCCACCTTTATAAAGGCATTTGTTTCCCTGCGTTTCTGTGGTGCACAAACTGTCATGTGTGCTGTTGATTGACATGAATAATGTGAAAAATAAATTTCATTGTCATCAAAGGGTGGAGAGTATTCTGCTACTGCTGGTATGAACTCTGGGGACTCCCTGGGTTAGGGTTCACCAGCTTAATCTCTTAAACAAACCAAAAGGAAAACAGAGCAGCACACTCCCTTGCGTAAAGCTAGGCAGGGTTAACACTGCGGGCATGTGTCAGAGTCTGAGCAAGGAGAGAGAGAGAGAGAGAGAGAGCAAACAGCCCGACGAAAAGTTTAGGCCCGTGGGGAGGGCCGCAGATGTGCTGTCCTGGTCTGCAGCTGCAGCACCCTGTTATATGAGGAGGTGGGTGTGGCATGTCATGATATGAGGTACTTTTTAAAGTTTTTTAGATTAACATGAGAATCTACTCTATGTGTAGCCTTGAAAAAGCATTTGCCCCGTTTCTGATTTCTTTCTTTCCTGTTTTAAATGCAGATTTGTCACACTTAGATATTTCAGGCCATCAAACAAATTTTATTATTAGACAAAGAAAACCAGAGTCACTGCAAAATGCAGTTTTTAAATGATGATTTTATTTATTGAGGGGAAAAAAACTATGCAAACCTACTTAGCCCTGTGTTTTTCCCCACTTCTTAAATCATGAATTAACTGTGATTAGCCACGTTTTTATTTTGGAAAGCAGAGTTCAGTTTCAGCAGCCGCACTGATTACCTGATTACTGCCGGACCTGTTGAGTCAAGCAATCACTTAAATGGAACCTGCCTCACAAAGTGAAAGATCTTGAAAACAATCAGCCCACAATCAAAAGAAACTCAAATACATATGAGAATTGAACCATTGAGTCACGTAATCTATCGGTCTGGAAAGGGTTAAACAAGCCATTTCTAAGGCTTTGGACTCCAAAGAACCACGGTGATAGAAACAGTGGTGAACCTTCCTAGGAGTCGACCTACAAAAATTACTCCAAGAGCGCATTGAGACTGGGCAAAAATGGCTTTCATTGGAGTTCCAAGAAGAAAACCACTGCTGGCCGAAAGCAACACAATAACTCGTCCCACATTTGCCGAAAAACATCTTGATGATCCCCGAGACTTATGTAAAATGTTCTGTGGAAAGCTGAGACAAAAGCTGAACTTTGACTCCTGTTACATCTGTATAAAACTAACATAGCATTTCATAAAAAGAACATCATATTAACAGTAAAACATGGTGGTGGTAGTGTGATGGTCTGGGGCTGTTTTGCTGATTGAGGACCATTTTAGGTCCCTACCAGAAAATCCTGAAGGAGAATGTCCGGCCATCAGTTTGTGCAATGAAGCTCAAGAACACCCGGCTTATGCAGCACGACAATGATCCAAAACACATGAGCAAGTCTACCTCTGAATGACTCAAAAAAACAAAACAAAAGATAAAATAAAATGAAGGCCACGTAAGTCTAGACTTAAATCCTGTTGACCAGTTTTGGCATTAAAGTTGCAAATACTTTTTCACACTGGGCAGAGTAGGTTTGGAAAGCTGTTTCCATTAATGAATGAAATCATCATTTAAAAAGTGTGTTTTGTATTTACTCGAGGTATCTTTGTCTGATATTAACATTTGTTTTATTTTATTTTATGCAACAATTAGGTGCAACGTGTGCAGAAAAAACTGAGAACTACAGTACCTGTAGTGTACCTGTTAAGTGTTGCTTCAACGTCACTTTGACTTTGCTGTCAAACTTGCTTTCCCACCTGTAATTACACATGTAAATAAGTGTAATTGCTCAGGTATTTGGTGCCAAAACCTTTTAAGAGGAAAGATAAATTCAGTTTTACAATACCAAGGAATTTAGTATAAAATTTTCCACGCACAATCAAAACATTGTTGTAGTTTTGTGGATGATTAGTTGAATGTATGGCGTAGTACTGTTTAACCCTTTAAAGCCGGTCGGAGCGGCACGCTCTGTTTTGCGTAACTATTTTTAAATCCCGGTAGCACTGCAACCACGTGAGCTAGCGCAATATTTTTTTTGCATATGAAAGGGAGGAGTTGTACTTACATCTTATGCCATCAGCTTGTCCCAGGTCACAGTTTCCTTCCACATATATCTTTGCAAAAACTGCATAAAAAGCGCTTGCAGCAACAAAAACATAATATTCCAGAAACACGCTTTGCCAATCCGATCAGCTGTTTGTAACACTTCCTACGTCCATCAACGCGAACTATCGCATGTCCGCCATGACCTGCCCGAAACCGGAAGTGACGTCAAATGTAGTTTTTATTTTACCATAAAGGCCTCATGAGCCTATACTGGTGTTTTTAAAAGTTATGTTTGACTTTATGACTTTCTGTGTTGTTTCTGGGATGCTTAGGACTCATATTGCACTGCTGGAAATAGTTTATTTTGATGCATATGCTGTTATTTTGCAAATTTGCACTATAATATTTATTTTCATTTTTCTTGCAGTATATGAAAATTGGTGTATTTCAAAAATAAAACTATAAAGACACTCAAAATAAATTTCCTGTGGTGGGAAATTATTTTGTGCAACTTTTTTGTATTTACAGTTTTGAGGGATAAGCCTCTTAAATTTCTCTAACTAGAAATATATGTTAAAAAAACAAAAACGATTTTCAATTCTTTTGTAGTTTATTGCACTTTTTTGCAATTTATGTAATTACTATGCACTTAATGCATACATATTATTAGAATTTAGGCTGTAATGGTTGTATTGTTGTTGATATGTTTATTGATTAGCATTCAAATATCTCAGTGAAGACAGAACAAAGATTTACCACAAAGCAAGAAAGCATGAGACAAGGCTAATCAAAAGGTATTGGCTGAAGCATTTGCTTATTACGCCAACCCTTTTAACAAAAGATCTTTTAGCATGCAGCTCCTGTACACAGGGCTCGAAGCAAATAATAAAATTCAATTCAATTCAATTTCATTTATATAGCGCCAAATCACAACAAATGTCGCCTCAAGGCGCTTCATAGATACAGAGAGAAAAGACCAACAATCATATGACCCCCTATGAGCAAGCACTTTGGCGACAGTGGGAAGGAAAAACTCCCTTTTAACAGGAAGAAACCTCCGGCAGAACCCGGCTCAGGGAGGGGCGGCCATCTGCTGCGACCGGTTGGGGTGAGAGAAGGCAAACAAAGCAAAAACAAAACAAACAAACAAACAAACAAGAAAAAACACCACCACCTTAGTAAGTAACTACATCAAAGCAAAAGAATCAAGAGGTTTTCTGTTTTTTGTTTTTGTTTTTTTTTTTGCTCTTTTCATTCTTGATATATATATTTTTCTAATACTCTATTTTTAAACATATTTTTAAACAAGGAAAATGAACTACACCTTTTTAAATCACTGTCATAACTATTCCACAGGTTAACTCCTCTAATAGAAACACATCTCTGCTTTATATTTGTCCTTATCTTGTTTTTTTTTAAAGAAATCTGTTCCCCTTAAGTCATATTGACTCTCTCTGACTTTGAACAGCTTCTGAGTACTGGGGCAAAGCAAGTTATTTTGTGCTTTATACATTATCTGTGCCATTTTATATTCAACTAAATCATAAAATTTCAGGGTATTCAGATTAATAAACAAAATGTTAGTTGGTTCTATATAGTTTGATTGGTTTATAATTCTTATAGCTCTTTTTTGCAACTTGAAAATAGGAAGAGTGTTCGTTTTATATGCATTACCCCATATCTCCAGACAGTAAGTCATATATGGAAGCAACAGAGTACAATAGAGTGTGTATAATGATTTTTTGTTCAGGACATGCTTTGTTTTATAGAGAATAGCAATGGTTTTTGACATTTTTGTTTTCACATGGTTTATATGAGACTTCCAACTCAGCTTATCATCAATTATCACTCCAAGAAATTTATTTTCGTACACTCTTTCAATTTCAATTCCATTAACCCTGATTTTAGATACATTTTTCATTTGTCTAGTGCCAAAAATAATCAATTTTGTTTTCTTTATATTTAATGATAACTTATTTACATCAAACCAGTTTTTTAATATATTTAACTCCTTTTCCGCTGTAGTCAGAAGCTGTTCTAGGTTTTTACCTGAGCAATACAGAGTGGTATCATCAGCAAACAATACACATTTTAACAGTTTGGAAATGCTACATATGTCATTTATGTATAATATAAATAATTTAGGGCCCAACACAGAGCCCTGAGGAACACCACAAGTTACCTTCAACTGCTTAGATTTTACATTATTGAATTCGACATATTGATATCTGTCATCCAGGTAACTTTTCATCCACTTGTATGCTAACCCTCTTATGCCATATCTCTCTAGTTTATTCATTAATATAGAATGATCAATCGTATCAAACGCCTTTTTTAAGTCTATAAAAACACCAACAGTATATTCCTTATTATCTATAGCATTAGATATCCCTTCTACAAGTTCCATCACTGCCATCGAAGTGGACCTTTTCACTCTAAAGCCATATTGGTTATCACTTAGGAGATTATGCTTCTCAATATATTTATCAAGTCTATTAACAAATAACTTTTCTAAAATTTTTGAGAACTGTGGGAGCAGTGATATTGGCCTATAATTGGTAAACTGACTTCTCTCTCCATTTTTATGGATTGGAATAACTTTTGCTATTTTCATTTGTGAGGGAAATACACCAGTTTGAAAGGACAGATTACAAATGTATGCGAAAGGTTGCACTATATATTCTATAATACTTTTAACTAATATCATGTCAATACCAAAACAGTCAGTGGACTTTTTATTTTTAAATGTCTTCACAATGTTAATTATTTCTCTATGAGTTACAGCACCAATAAACATGGAGGACACATTCTGAGTAATATGTTTATTTAGGTCGTTATTATTTCTTGACTCTGGAATTTCTTTTGCTAAATTAAAGCCAACATTTACAAAGAAATCATTAAATTCATTTGCAATGTCTTTAGTTTTATCAAGCACAATATCTTTATCTTTTTTAAAATAATCTGGATAATTCTTATTTTTTGAGCCCTTTTTGATTATACTATTTAATATCCTCCATGTTTCTTGTGTGTTACTTCTACTTTGCTCCAATAATTTGTGGTAATATTCTTTCTTACTTGTTCTTATAATATTTACTAATCTATTTTTATATAACTTGTACTTTATTTCAGCATCTTTTGTCCTCTGTTTTATGAATCTCTTACATAGATTATTTTTCTTTTTACATGCATCTTCTATCCCCTTTGTGATCCATGGCTTATTTGATCTGTGATGCTTTCTAGTGATTTTCATTAAAGGACAATGTTTTTCATATAGTGAAATTACAGTTGATAAGAATGCATCATATGCACTATTTGAATCTTCATTTGCATTGATGTATAGCAACTTGAAATCCTCCCAAAAATGGCTCTACAACATGTAAAAATATAATATAAGCTCTGGCGGACTTGGTTCTATGGTAGGTCTTAAAGGGTTAATAAATACAATGTTCTTTATAATAGTTATATATTCAGACTAATAGGTTAAGCTAGGTATTTTTTTTATTTATAATTTATCTCATCAATGTTATAAATGCAACATTTTTTTGATAGTTAATCAGCTAAACTCAGATTATATTCCTATAGTGAACAGTGACAACTGTATGTAGTGATCAGTTAGCTTTAATTCAAATAAATAAATACATTTCCAAGCTCCAGACTGTGAGTAGTATTGTGTGTTGAAGGTGTTTTTTTTTATTAGTCAAAGCTACATGATGATCCTGTTGATCAAAGGGGACCATAAGAGTATATTTGTTCAGTGTAGTACAGTATACTTTTTATCTGGTCTTTATCATTGTTCATTTACTATGTTCATGTAAATACAAATGGATTTAGATATGCACCGGCTGCTTTGTTAGGTACAGTGGTTAAGCTGTCTGCTAACACATTCTGAAAATCAGAATGACAAAAAAGATGATTTAAGTAACTTTGAGGGATGGTTGTTAGTGCCAGATGATCTGGTCTGAGTATTTCAGAAACTGGTGGCCTGCTGGGATTTTCCCACACATCAGCGGTTTACAGAGAATGGTCTGAAAACGGAGAAAATATCCAATGAGGAACAGTTTTCTGGGTAACAAAGCCAACAGTAACTTAAGTAACCACTAGTTACAATCAAGGCAGTCAAGGCAGAAGAGCATCTCTCTGCTACAGCAGCAGAAGACCACTCCTGTAAGCTGAGAACAGGAAACCGAGGCTATAATTTTACCAAATGAGCTCAATAAATAGAAAAGCAGAAGAAAAAAAGTTTCCTGGTCTGATGAGTCTTATTCCTGCTGCAACGTATGCATGGTACGGTCAGAATTTGGCATAACAATCATGAAAGCATGGATCCATCCTGCCTTATATAAAAGTTTCAGGCTGCTGCTGGTGATGCACTGGTGTGGGGTATATCTTCGTGGCACACTTTGGACCCCTTAATACCAAGTGAGCATCATTTAAACACTTCACCTCTCCTGGGTATTGTAAGATGCCAGAAAGCTCAGATCATCTTAGTCACAATGGCCTCATATGATGATTATGATGACGGGTAAAAGTAAAAAAAAAAAGTGTTGCAATGATTTCCGTACCAATGATAAATAACTTTTTTTTTTAAAACGACACTGTAACTGCAGGGAACAATGAAATAAGTCATGCATTCCTATCCAAAGAACCAGCATGCTGTGTTTGATTGATGGTTTTTCCATCTGACAGATTTGATGGAGGTGCAATGTAATTTGCAGAAGACCTCACCCTTTACCTAAGACACCTTTTTATGCTTGACGGTAAAGAACAATTAGAGGTGAGTAAGTTCTCAGGTATCCGTTGTTGCTGGAGCTCAGGATCATAGTTCCCATAGTTTGCTGATGCATCTTGATTTAGCTCTCATACAGCATTTACTGTTCAATATTTGTTCATGAGCCTTTTATCTCGGTGTTTGTGCTGGTGGATTAATATACTGCTGAAAACTTACACCACTGTCAACATTTGTGTTCAAGAACGTTTCTGACATGTGTATGTGCTTCAGTGTCTTAAATTACTTTGCCAAAGCAACAAGGTTTCGCTTTTTTCAAAAACAGTACTTTGGTTAAAAATATATTCCAATCTTTAAGAAAATATTTTTATAGTTTATTTCACTTTAAAACTGCAAAACTTTCCAATTATCCCCTCACTCTGCACTTCCCCTGAGCTCTGCGGGGCATTTTGCAACAGTCTCCTGCAGCTTCTGCTGCAAACAGAGCCCCTAATCCCCTGTGAAGTGTACTTAGGGTTGGCATCACTGAGTAACCCTTAGAGCCTCTTGTCCACAGCTAAGGGCCCTGGAGCCATGCGCCAATGCTGCTGTGAGAGGCCTCGACCTGTCCATCACAGCGCAGAGTAAAGACGCAAATGGCAGCTGGTGGCTGCGACAGCTGCACGCGAGAGCAGAGCTGTAGCCAAGGCAAATGAACATCTCTTCAATTTGTGTCTCCCCTATACTTCTCGCTGTGCCTGTGAGAAACGGCTCTATCCAAACAAAGACAAACAAATTAGACATTTGAATTTGAACACTTGACTTTAACCATTGAGTGGCTGTATACAGGTGGCTTTCTACACTCATACAGGAACAGAGAACAGGATAAGGAATAATGGAAAACTTTAACAGGTGATGTGGTAGGAGGAGAATATAGTATTTTTTTATTAAAAAGATAATTGTTTTCATTAAAAATGCAAATAAAGCTACTTTTAGGTTTAAAAAATGTTCTGGTTTGTTACCTTATTTAATTTTTTGTATTAAAATGTATGATATTTAGTATTAGTATGTGTGAAACTACTGAATTTGCAGATCCTTTTTAAAAGATCGCTTCCTTTAATCCTCTAAAGTCAACAGACATGCTGGCACATCCAAATCACATGACTGATTTAGGATGACCTAGCAGCACGATGCAACCTCGCCGAGTCTCCGTTTCAACTTGTGCCAAAAGTGCAGACAAACTATATACCAGTTTTTTAATTCTAACAGTACATTATGTGAATTCTATTGACAGTTTGATGTAGTCCTACACCACAAAACTAGATTATGGCCAACAAAATAATCATGCTTATGTGGTCTATGTTGTGGAAAAATCTTATTGTAAATAACACAGAAGCTTTTTAGATATTTTATGATGTTTAATGATACTGTTACACTGTGTAAAATAATACGTACAAAAACAAAAATGTTCTGAATCCCATTTAGTTTCTTATTTTAGCTCATCTCAGTAGATATTTGTGATCCATGTATTTGTTTTGGTTTGATATTGCAAGGCTCTATTTGCCAGCAACGGTTGGTGATGCTCTCCTAAAAGTGTGTGGTAGGATTAGGGTTTAGCACATATGATGACTTTGACCTCAGGCGTATTGTGAGACTATCTTTTAGGCACTAATGGGAAGTGACCTGCATTCTTTGTGAGATGTGCACCATTTAAGTCTTCTTGGGAAACATAATAATATTTTGGTCATTAAATAATTTAAAATATTTAAGAATATATTAAGTATATTAAAATATACTAAACACATCCCTATAAGACTCGTTGAGAAAGATTATATAAGTTATTTAAAATGTTTCTTGTTAGCTTTTTATTTGTCTTTTACAGCTGTGTGTGCGGTGTGTGTGCGGTGTGTGTGTGGCGTGCGTGTTCTGAATTATTCAGGTCACTGTTGAGAAATTGAAAGCAACTTGTTTGCATTAGCAGCAGCAGGGGCTTGGTGGGGATGCAAAGTCCTGACGGTTGACTTGCTCCAAACTCGGGCCAGTTTACATAACTGAAGCACTGCACTGGCAGGGTTACCTGCCGTTAAATCACTGTGTGAGAGTGTAAGTATGTTTGTGCGTGGCTGTCAAAAACATACTCAAAAACATACTCAAGCATTCATAGACACTCAACATTGTAAGAAAAGGTGCATTGTTACTCATAAATGAAACTGTGGACTTTTGTTGTAGAAGAGAAGATCTTTGATTGCTCTTTTTCTTTTTCTTTTTGTCCTTTCTCCCTCCCCTCACCCCTAGTAGGGGGGTTCAACCTTCAGCTGAACCCTGAGCCTGGTTCAGCTGGGTCCTTCTTGTTAAAAGGGAGTTTTTCCTTCCCACTGTTGCCAAGTGCTTACTCATATTGGGGGATGGTCTGATTGTTGGGGTTTTCTTTGTATCATTGTAGGGTCCTTACTTTACAATGTTAAGTGCCTTGGGGTGAGTGTTTTGGTGCTATATAAATAGGGATGTAAGACGCTTCATCAGTTTCACAGACCTGTGGCAAATGCATGATATTTTATCTTTTGGTTGTCACATGACTACAATTTCAAGTCCTCAAAGTTAAAGTATCTTCTGTAACTCACAGAAACTGCTTGGTAAATGGTGCCAGGATGGGAGGCACTAACCATCCCAAAACATTTATGCTAGTGAGGAGTAGAGTTGCACACACTACTCCTGAAAATGAATCCCAATGCATGACAGCACATAAGAGAGCAAACAAAATAGAGTAACAATAATGTATTTAGTTCACATTTAAAAATGATTTGAAGATCTAATTGCAGAAATCCTGATAATCAGCTTATTTCAGGTTGTTGCTGATTAAATGTGGGACAGTGATAAATTCCTGTAACATCTGTGCTGTCGGGCCTTGCCTTCTTCTGCCCCTCTCACCTGTAACACTTCGAAAAGCTTCCAGGACCGTTTAAAATGTGCTCTGTTGTCCTTATCTAAACGTTCTGATTGTCTCCCTTTTTTGTAAAACTCTGTCTTTATATAGTTTATTTCAACATTTATTTGTAAAACAGCTACCTGATCATATGCAGAATGATTTGTTTCAGTCGGCTTTCAGAGCTCATCACAGTACAGAAGCAGCATTAGTGAAGGTTACAAAGGATCTTCTTATGGGCTCTGACAGTGGAGTCCTCTCTGTGCTTCCCTGGTAGACCTCAGGGCAACATTTGATATCACTGATCACAGTATTTTATTACAGAGACAAATTAAATGTACTCCCTGCAGTGTCTTGATCCACATCTATCTAATTGACTCCAGTTTATTCATATAAATTGGTTCCACACAAGTTCCACAGGGTTCTGTGCTGGGACCAGTTCTGTTTATATTATACATGCTTCCCTTAGGCATAGCAAACATTTTCACTGATATACAGATACTAATCAACTTAATCTATCCATGAAGCGAGATAACATACACCGTAACATACACAAGATAACATACACCTTCCCTGTTAAATCCGGAATTGAATTTAAAATCCTTCTCATCACATGCAACGTCTTGAATAATCAGGCCCAATCTTATCTTAAAGACCTCATAGTACCGTCTCACCCCAATAGAGAACTTTACTCTCAGACTGCTGGTTTACTTCTGCTTCAGTTTGGACTCAGGAGACAGACACTCTCTCTACTTTTTAGATTAGGCTTAAAACTTACCTGCTTGATAAAGTGATAAATGTCATGTAAATTCTCTGACTTTTATTCTGCCTCATTTGAACATATTACAGCTTGCAAACCTAGAGTTCAGGGGCAAAATAAATTTCTACATGACATTAAAGGATGCTGTGTTTATTTGTGTTACCAAATATTGGCAATGGCTGGCCAGTAGATAGACCAGATCATCCACAAATCAGAAATGTTATTTGACCCTGGCTACGCCGTTCCACATGTAAAGTGTCCTTGGTGTAAAATGCTGAAATCCAAACTGCACCACATATATCATGAGTGTATGTATATGTCTGATAAGAATAAACAGTGCTCTGTGAATATGGCTTTAGTGCAAAGTGCTTTGGGCGGTCAGTAAGTGCTATATAAATATGGGGTTATTAGAGTGTTTGTTCATCTTTCTTAAGCTTTCACCTTCCTAACCCTGCCTGTAATGCTCAGACCCAAGCCTCATCAAGATGGTCCTCTAAAAAAAGGCCACACATATGGCAAAATAATTCCCTTAAACAGAGTTGTTCAAATACAGTTCATTGATCAGTTTAACTGTTAGTTCAATAAATAATGTCTGCAACACACAGGAAAAAATTTAATGTTTGGACAGATTTTAGATTTGCACGTTTTGCAAAATAAGAAATGTTAAGGTATACCAACCTCATCCTTCAAATAAAACTCACATTGGTGTTTCACATCTCTTTGCTGAGGCATCCAGGTGGACTAGTGGTTGTTTCCTGAAGCCAGCCTGTCCCTGGTTTGACTCCAGACAGGTAGCTGTAACACGTGACATTCCTACTCGCTTCTCTTTGTGTATCTTTCTAGAGTCAAATTGGTCATGAAAACAATAGAAAGGTATGTCACTAATAGAGCACAAGAAGTGTTAGATCTTCGATTATAGTTGAAAAAGAAAAATCCAATCAATCTTCATACACAAAAGGACAAGTTGTAATCATTTCAGCCTCAAAAGCCATGCAAACGCATTTCCCTTTAATTGAAAGTGTAAAGCAATGCTCATTACTGCTGCAAGATGACTGGAGTGACCTCACTCAGAGAAAAGGTTCTGACAGATAAACACTTCCAACACAAAATTAAGAATAAGCCACTAATTTGCTAACTGTTTATTTATATGTTTGTTCTATTAGAATCACCTTTTTCCCCCCACTAATTCATCAGTCAGTTATGGATCAGGTTTTTCGTTTATATGACTCAGACTCTCTGACTCACCCCTTACCTGATACAGTATCTCACTCATTCTCTATAACAGTGCGCACAATTAAAGTCATGCCTGGTTGCAAATGTCAGTGCATCTATGTCAGTTGGGCTCTGTTAGGATCTGTGTGTCAACACCTCATAGATGTCTCAGCCTGCACACAGCCCAGGCAGCCGCACATGAGCATTTTTACCCATGCCTGCACCTGAAAGAAACCTCCATTGCACAATAGGATTGCACGTTAGGCTGGTTATAGAAGTCGAGCGCCGTCCTTATTTTGTTCTACTTCATTAACGTGGATTCATTTTTCTGCGTGTGTCTGCTGCCTGACACCGAGGCAGAGAAGAAGCGCAAAAAAAAAGAGCAATCGAGAGCTCTGTTGTTGCTACAACAGTTTTGTGGCTTTGCTAAAGTATTTCCCATGAAGTAAGGCTTTTGCTGTCTTGTCTCTTGAGTTATGCGGTACATCTCACTCTGTGTGTTTGCGAAGAATGGCACGCAATGCAACCTACGAAGAAATGCCACATGAAAATCAGCTTATTTTAAGCTTCATTTAAAAGGACCGGTTTTTGTAATAAAATATGATATTTTGCTGAGAGTTTGAAAAGGATAATGCTCACATCATTAGGGTACATACAGAACTACTGCCACTAGTATTGGTTGGATTAGCCTAACAACTGTGATATCACCCTTTGAAGCCTCAGAGCCATCTACATCTTTTTCTTTCTTTTTTGTATTTTAGCTGGAAGTGACTCATCATGGGATGGCGTGCAGAGTTAACTTAAGCCAGAAAACATACTACCTAGAGATGAAGGCATACCCTTACCGCACCAGTGTGATGTACTGACACAGCCACCTGCTAATTAGTGGTCAGTTAAATACAAAAGAATTACTAGAATTTCACACAGACTTCTTGGATATGGTGCCAATACAGTTAATTGCACAACAGGCTGTATAATTTGTCAGATAATGGCACCGAAAGCAACAAAAGCCATCCATAGTATATAGCGTCCCAGCTATGCTACCTAAACTAGCTAGGGTGACAGCTAACCCTAACAGATGTTAGGATGTTGGTTTCTCAAACGATGTCGTGCACTCGTTGCTCAAGAGTTGTCCACCATATTGAATGCAATCTCTGATCACTAGGGAAGAATGTGTATTCCCCAACTTGTTGGTGAGTGGTTGCTGGTTGCTGCTACAGAGAGTCACCTGTATTTTGCATAGTAGATGGCGACTTGTGCAAACACAAAGTAGTAGCCGAGCAATTGTAAAGTTTGATAGAGCCCAAGACCGTTCACCTTCAAAGTAAAAGCTACTTTTCAAAAGATTCAACTTAAACTTTGAAGGTGAACCGTCTCTGTTTCTGGTGTGCGACCCACTTTATCAAGTTTCAGTACCGCCATGCTAACTATCGGTGTTTGCTAGCATCAAAAGCATTCACAAGTAGTTGTCATCAAACTGTCGAGAAATACACTTTTTTTCCCCATAGTTGCTATTGGTTGCCAGATTGTTGCAGAACATACACACAATCATGGACAAGTTGGCAAAACTACCAAAACCTGCAAAAGCCTCAATAGCACTTACAGCTGCTTGTGTCGGCATTAGTTTATACTGATTATAAAAATGACTCTCCGTACAGTTAATATGGGAACATTTTAATTCATTTATTTTATGTAAGCTGACTGTAGCAGCTTAAACTTAATATAAAAACTTTTTAGGTATCAACCTATTAATTTTACTTGCAGCATGAAAGCAGATACACAAACATGAGGATACAGTAAATATTGTGATAACTGGAATCAGGTTCCAGAAAGGCCTAACATTTAACTTAATTTATGACTTGACTTGGCCTCAGCTGTCCCTTTTGTCTGTGAGAGCGCCATGCCTCAACCTTATCTCTGTTACTGCAACAATAATGGGCAGTTCACTTTTTACATCTCATATCTTAACGTTGCTCATTCAGTGGTGCACAACAAGGCTTTTGTGTGGCATTGCTGACAACTTTTCACCACCGCCTAAATCCTCTGATTCCTAAGCAGGAAGGTACAGGTATTCATCCTGCTTCCACTGATATCCTTGAGCATAGAGTTGTGTTTTCCCAGCTGTCAAACACCTGACATATCTTTTAAGCTCGGCAGATAAAGCACTTGTGGACAGGGCCTTGGCTCCTAAAATGCATGTTTGTCATTATATGATGTTAGACCAGTGGATTTTTTTTTTTATATGTGAAGAGATGATAGATTTTTATACAAAGGAAAATACCATTTAGCTTGTCCCACATCTAATTGGACCACACAGTGCACACATAAACATAAGGTATAAGTGTAATAAAAGTTTATTAATCATTTGGAAGTTATTATATTTCTGTGTAAATATACTTTCAAAGATTATCAGATCTTCCCACAAACCCTAAAAGTAAAATGACCATGCTCTATATGACCCAATGTAATCACATTTAATTTATGGAAAGATCTTATTATCCTGTAAACCTTGTTGGTGTGATTCAAAATTAATTGTTTCATCAATTATTTCAAACCATTGCAGCATAAGATGCCAAAACTGCAACCCGAACCATGTTTAAAGGATAAGATGAGTTTCTCACACTGGCATACAGTAAAAACACTCCCCAGTCTGTCTGAGCATCACTGCAGTCAGTCTGAGTTGGACTGCCATTGTTTGGAGACAACCTATTATCAAAAGTGGTTATCCACAGGTTGTGGGTGTCAACCACAATCGACAGTTTGTCTTAGTCACAAAGACATTGCCATCCTACTTTTACTCTGATGTGAATAAGCCATTAAGGATTACTGCAATGAGTCTGCTACTTCGTGGCTGACCACATAGTGGGGGCCATGTAAAGTTACAGAGTGGGGTCACTGAGTGCTGAGTGCATAAAAGCTGCAGAATTTTAAACCTCACAACACTGTTTACAGGTTTCAATGACTGAGCAGCTCTTGCAGGTAACTTACTTTTGTCCACATAGTACGTTTAACCCTGGAGAACCCATGGAGTCAGAGCCGACCCATTGGTTTTCTAGGGAAACCATGGGGTCAAATTTGACCCCATGGTTTCTCCGGGGTTAATATCAACTAATTTCCCACAACTGATTCTGTTGTTATTCTTTTAGAAAAGTAGAAATTCCAGGTCCTATTTTTCTGGAAAGAAAAATATGTTCAAAGAGTTCACATATGTTCTCTTCCTGTTGATAAAACAATAATATAGAATAAAACACAATGGAAACATTATGCAGAAGAAATGCTTAAATCTCCATAGAAGCTAAGAAACAATGCACTTCAAGTGGCATTTAAATAAAACCTGTCTTACCTTCAGTCACCATGAATCATTAAAATGTTACCAATTTGATACAAAAACCAACTTATCCTTGCTACTATGACGTTTAAAATCCATCCACTACCTCAAGGGATCATTATAATATTGTATCCAAACAATTTATGACTCACTGGAACTGATTTCAGTGTTGCTAAATGTGGTGCAGATGAGATCTGTTGAAATTGCTAAAACTGGCTTTTGCTATCGTTAGACAGAGTCAGGGGATCTATTTCACTACCGGTCATCATAATATGAATGCGTTTACTTTCCAGACAAGTGAATGTTACTCATCCAATGAAATCATGACACAAAATGCTTCTTCTATTCATCCTACGACTCCTTGAGTCTTTTCAAAGAGGTCAGCGACCAAAGCGTCTGTACATTCATCCCTTCATCACTTTGCTAAGTGATTGTTCAGTTTTATTCTGAGTTGAAGTGAAAGCGTGCAGACCAGGCACAACATTTTCTGCTCTGTGGGTTTTAGATTACACTATCCCGTTACTTGGTATTTGCGATGTGAGATGATCTCCGTGCATGCATTCACCAACTTGAGCATGACCACTCAAACAGTATGTGGTTCAGAACAGTCCTCGCGCATGTGTGTGTGTTAAAAGGAGAGAGCCACTAGTATGTTGGGTGTTGCAAGTCTCATGCATACCTGTAGCTGGGCTGTGCAGAAGGAGGCTGGCCTTCTGACTCAGCCTTGCATGGTAACTGCCAAGTAAGACAGAGGGAGAAATCTAGACTGGTATGCTGTTTATTTCAAGTGCCACCTGTGTGTCTGTTACTGTGGGATTTGTATCTCCTCAATCACTGACACATGTGGATTATCTGTACTTAAGGCAAAAAGCCAATGCAAGCCACATCTTGTGTGCAAGCAATCAGGCACTCAAACACAACATATCTTTCCCTTTGTGGACTGAATCTTCTGAAGAGCTGCTACCAGTATAATCACTGTAATTACTTGGACAACAATGTTATTTCAGTGTAACTTTTTGCATTTGTAAATTTATTACATTTATGAAATCAGACTCAGCCACCCGGGGGCAGGACTGTTTAAAAGCTTTCAAACAGTGTGTGTGACATAACTGCAGATTTATCCTCCTGGCAGTCGGCTGGCAGGATGATTGGTGGTGTTTGTGGTTTTTGTCACGAGGTGCTCTGGACTTGTGCCTGGCAAATATCGTCAAACATGGATACAAATACAGGTTAATGCTGGGTCAGCTGCTGAGGAGACATTACAAGCGACTGAGTGAGACAAAAGGATGAGAAAATACTATTGAACAATAATGATAATCTCTCTCATCAAAAACCTGGATTTCTGTCTGTGTCGGTGCAGGTGGAAGTTTGCCCTAAAGCAAAGTAACTTTCATTTTCTTTGTTTAGCTTCCACAGCTTCTTGTCCTGCTCTATTCACTGTTTGGGCCATCAGGGGGTTTATACGAACTTGCATAATGTACTGTGTGGCTGCTCTAATCCATAAAAAAACACGGAGAAGGAGGTCATCAGAGGTTCATAGATTAAAGGCCTCCATTATAATCCAAATATCAACAGTCCTAATACATAAAGCTGATACAACCGAAAAACAGATGTAATTTATGGGGAGCGGTTTTCTTTTTGTCTTTGTAAATTTTCATCCATGGTGGAAAGCTATCATAATAAAAGGGTTTATGCTGTGTAATCTGGCTAAATTATCATCTGTGCGTTCGTCTGAGTGCTCCCCTTTCTCGCAACAGATCTCAGAAGTTACACTGGTGATTAAAATGTCAGATGACAGACAGTGAAAACTAAAGAAAGTGACAGTGAAGCTAAAGTTTTGATAAAATGAAGTCAACCATTTGGAGACAAAGAGCTGCCTCTTTCCTGAACCTCGGGCTGAGACAGAAAGTGCGCATAGGAGATAACAAAAAAGGTTAAAGACTCGGTTAAAATAACTCCGCGACTCTATATTCTGAGAGCACATAAGGCTATTCTGAATCAGTTTTACCCAATAGGATTAAGTTTTGTTGCTTGACGAGTTATTCTGGATTCTTCTAGCAAATGACAGACTTTATTTTTACATCTTAGGCACTTAACTGCCCAGTGAAGATCAAGTCTTATTAAGGGACTAACAAAGAAATCGTTCAATCACTCCACGCCTGAATCCGGACTGAGACCCTGCATCTGCAGGAGTAAGAAATTAAAAAGAACAAACCACTGTAAATCAAGTGCGTGCATGCTGTTGAGTTGTGTGTGTGTATGTGTGTGTGTGTGTGTGAGATTCACGCCGTGCTTACACACCAATATTCTTGAGCACCCATGCGCTGTCATGCATAGAGAAGTTTCAGCTGCACAATAGCAGTGTAATGGGTGTGACTGTCTCTGGGATTAAAGTAGGAGAATAGATCCAGAAACAGACAGGTTCTACCGCCTGCTCGCCGAGACTCCTCCTTAATGACGAGCGGGGAAATCCTGACGCTCTTTAATGTCACGGTATCTGGAGCATTACAAGTAATCTTATTGTGTGTGATCTGATCTTAAATGTCAAGCCTTTCTTTTGAGGTTGTCAGCTTTGAGCCCCTTTTGTAAATGTGAACTAATGAAACACTTTTATTCCCCTACCTATCCGCCCCCCCTCGCCCTCCCAGGTTAATTGATTTGTTTGTGTATCAACTTTTTGTTTGGCAGACCATTTGAATGGACTGACGGATTTGCACACCAAATGTTGTCCCATTGCACTATTTGCATGCTGCGCGGCTGGCCCTTAACCTGGCACCACTTGTCATGAGAGCCCTTCTCCCTGGTCTACTGTTGGCTCACACTTAAAAAGCCTTTATAGTCTAAACCACTGTGGAGAACAGGAATAAGCTACATGGAATTTAATGTGCTCAGCACTGCCAAACAACCCTATTCTTCGTAAAAAGCCAGATGCAGCAAGCTTATTGTTCTGTGTTAAATATGAAGGAAGTTTCCATTGACTCCTTACCTGATTCACAGATTCATTCTGTGTACAGGTGTCGGAACAAAACCTTTCTGAATAATGATTTTACACCCCGCACTGTAAATACAACTTAATGACCCCATTTATTATAGTTTTACAGTAGTAAGAGACTCAAACATCAACTGCTTTGATACACGCTTATATAAGTATTTCTTTTGGAGTCACTCTTTTAATTTTTATCTCACAATTGATCTCTTTTTGGCTACTTTCCATATGTTTTATTGGAGTTTCCAAATTTTTCCAGTAACAAGTCTTTATGTAAGAAACTACTTTGTTTCTACTCATGAAAGTGGTTTCCTTTTGCATTTTTCTTTGCGAAAGTCTGCAAAGTGCTCCAAAGAAAGGCAAGGAAGACATTTCTTTTATTACAAAATGGGATGTGTGTGGGTGAGGAAATCAAGTTGAGTTGTACTCATCATCCATGAAGGGTGATGTTGCTTTCTTTTCTGTGGTTACACAATATTTCTTTTAGAGCAAAATCACTGCTGAATTAATCTAATCTAATCTATGAGTAATTGTACCTGAGAAGCCGTATACGGGGACTGGATACACAAGATTGGCTGGCAGGGCAGCTACAGGATTCGGTTTATACACACATCAGTCCTGTAATCACAAATTTCACTGTAAATCTGAAACTAAATATAAGGCACATAGAGGGTTTTCTTGGGTTTAATAGAAAAATGTTGAGAAAAAAAAGTAGAAAAATGTTGCTTTCTACAGTTTTGATTCTGCCTTGAGAACCATTGTTTGGCAGCTGCAGTGATCCTGTATTACTGTAGTTATATTTGTGTATTTGTCTGATTCGCTCATTTGTACTAACTAATTTCAAACTACAGAACTAATTTCAAGCAGCAGAACACAAAGAGCCGACTGAATCTACTCTGTGATTCACCTTGAGAAAACTAGCACTCAGTATATAAAGTGATGACACTCTGTGGGATATGCTTTGGCAACACTACTTTTCTCCAACTGATCCTTATTAGCTTTATTTAACTTTGAATTAAATCTCCCAAAATGGTACATAATGTTGTTAGCGGTGCCACTGTCTCTCCTTCTCTTTGATTCAACATCCACCCCAAGATTGCCCCCTTAAAGCTGGAAGTCTGAAACTCTTTAGGAAAAATGTGGTATTTTACGGCTTCATTTTCTCATGTTTTTCACTCTTTAAGTTCCAGTGAGGAGTCCCGGGTAACAGACCTACTCGCCTCTGGAAGTCACTCCAGGGCCGGAAACAATCTCAGACCTGACAGCCGACTGTGGCGTCAGGCCCTCAGAGACCCTCATGGTATGACTAACAAATTTTCAATAACACACCCACGCACCTGCGTAAAATACTGTTGCTTGGTAGTACCTACCAAGCAACAGTATTTTGTATTCATACAAAACTGACGTGATATATGCTCTGAAGACGCATTTAAGGAAAATTCACAAAGTAAAGCGTACAGTCACAGATATTTTAAGATATTATTAAGGCAGGGCAGGGACTTCTTTTAGTCCCTGCCTCTTCTCTTCTTTCTCTGCTCCTGCCATAGCTACCTGACCTGTCTTACTACCTTGTTTGTCATCTGCAATCACTTGCTCTTTGAGCGGCTATGACAGACAGGGGTATTAGCTGCCTCAGTCTAGTGTTGAGAGCTGGGCTTCCCTGCTGAATAGAGAAACTATGTATGAACACCACAGGAAAACATGTAGTGACACACAATGGCACACTCCCAGTAACAGCTGCTTCTCACAGTGTGTGTGTGTGTGTTACTGCTCTGCAGATTTAACTCTTTTATTCGTTTTTGGCTTTTTATATAAAAACTCCTTTATTTTTGTTAAGTGTTTGTCTCTTGTTAGTGTTATATAAGTGTGTGATAAGGGACAAAAATTAGAAAAGAGCAATCAGATCATCTGATATCTGACTTTTAATCAGATTATTAGTCAAGTCAATTCATTCCTTAAATGCATTTACTGTGTGTTACTGTGTTTAACTCACTATTGTGCTGGTATTTTAAAAGCTTATCATGCTGTGGTTTAAAAAGTACTAAACTTCTCCTCAAACTGTAGTGGAAAACTGCACAGGAGTCAATATGTACTCAAACACAACAATTACTGTATTATTTTCGACCTCAGGTAAACACAGAGCTAGAAAAGATAGAAAACACTCTGTAGTAAGGTACACTGAGACCTAAGCAAACACTTAACACAAATGTATTATTATTATTTGCTTATATTAAGATGTGTCAGGGATTACATTTACACTGCTAGAAAGAGGACTTTCACTTGGCCGACCCACTTAAGATCAGATTGCTGAATTTTACAGCACCTTTTCATGTGCCTATAATACAATAAAACTGCTATCGGACTAAATCGCTGTTGAATCAGTGCGTAGTAATGAGAATACTTCTTTGTTTGTTTTGTTTGTTTATGTCAATATTCAGTTGAATTTATAGGTTTATATGATCAAATTTCTTTGATAGTCACACAGTAGAGGGCCTTAATTTTAGGAAGCAAACATAATTTCTTTAACACGATTCTTAGTTGTTTTTTTTTAGCTACACATGGCTAAAATTAGTGTAACTAAAATTTAGCTTTTTTAAATGGCTTTATTACAAACATGTAGTGCAGAAAAGTCATCTCTATGGTATTGGTTTTTTTTTAAAGAAAGCAGTAACATTTATTAAATGTATATGTTTGAAAAACAAACAAACGATGATTAGTATGATTAAATTAAGTAAAGGGTGAAGTAAATGATATGAATTAAAATATTAAATTTGTTAGGTTAGGATTGTTTTCAGCGCACAGTTGTGTTAGACCGCATCAGTTTTATCTACGTGTACTTGATAAATTGGCCGCTCGTTTTGTTTGCTGTGTGTGGAAACCTCGAGATGTTGATTTAGCCGTGGGAGCAGACTGCTTTGTCCTGCGTGGTGTTGCTGGTGTCTCTGCACAGTAAGACTTGTTACAGATGAGCGTAGACAGCAGAACCGGCGTTAATGCCCCACAGCCTGTGGGTGGTAGCAGGATTTGATACTTGTTGTTCCCTCACCTTCACTGAATGTGAGGAACACGTCTGTGATTGGTGTGGGTTCTTTGTGGTCTGCTGCGGTTTGGGGTTGGCCAGAACAGAGATGCAGCCTGCCATTCATGCATTAAGAGCTGCGGCGGATTCAGGTGTCAAAAATGATGGAGTGGTTGGCTGTCCTGCCAGTTTAAGCTTGCCATGGCTGGCTAAGCGAGCGACTAACAGAGTGCGCAGCAACCCTTCTCTTTACACGCACACTAAATGAATCATTGATTCTGACTCGTGCAGACGGGCCTGTTCAGCTTGATTTTAAAAGAATAACTTTGTGAACTTTGATCAAAATAGCTTCTTTGATTAAAAACAACAAATCAAGGCAGATAAATGTATTGTAGTAGTAGAAGAAACAGCTGGGAAAGGTCTAAAAGCAGCTGTGGTCAAGGATCATTTGGATTTAAGCAGCTTGATCAGTTGTTAGAAATTTTCAGGAGCCTCTTAAGTGTGTCAGGGTCTGTAACACAGGACGACATCTGGAGACACGATGGCTGTAAAGGATTATTTCTATTCTTTTTTTTTTTTTCAAAATGAAGCTGTCGTCTCAGTGGTACAGCATCCAAGCAGGCCACCCACCATGAGCGAGGGTCTAAAGGAATGCTTTTTACTGGATTGCTTGCCCCTGGCCCCCCCACCGCCTTACTCACTTTCCTCAGACCTTGAGTGTGTGTGTGTTTGTGTGTGTCTGTGTGTGTGTGTGTGTTTGGGCGTGAGACAGAAGCGTCATCACATACATTACCCGGACAAGACGAGTGCGTGCTCGCGTACTCTCTGTGTTTTTGTTTGTCTGGAGGTGGATTTTCCACGCGTACTGTGACCACCAGTGTTGTGGCTTCAGAGTGGCTTTGTTTTAATTTATTGACAGATTATTCAGGGAAATGGTAGAGAAAAGGGTGGGAAGTTTTTTTTAAATTTTGTAAAATTATTATTATTTTTTTTACACATGAGCGATTTAGACAGGAAATTATGTGGCAACAATTTTGATAATCTTTTCCTTTGTTTATGGGGAAACTCCACAGAGGATAAAGAGAACCACTGCACAAGAACTAATTTCCTTAGTGGGCATTTGAGGATTGCTCTAAAAGTAAGTTAATCCCTATAGATCCCAGTATTTAAATGCCCTCTTTTACAGCATTAAAAAGCATGTTTGCAGCCTGGCACTGATTTTCTTTAATGACTTATTTTATAAGTCATCAGAGTTAGGTGCATGGTTGCCTTTGACTTTGCTTTGTTTTGACACAGACAGCTGTCTTGTAGGCCTCAGTAAATAAAGTAACTGAGATGGATTTCTCAGCCATGTTTGTGTTGATGGAGTATTTTTATGGAGCGGTCTGACGACTACTATAGCTTACTCAGTGATAGAGCTCATTCAAGAACTTTGTGCTTTAGTTTCTTGTGAGTTTAATTCTAGTATTTTAGTAGTTTTAGTAGCACTAATTAGCAGATTGCACCTGCACAGATTATGATGACAGACAGTATAAAACACAGACCCAAACACCATCAGCGATGGTTTAGAAAGTCCCATTCCGAAGCTTTTATATGAGAGTTTCTACCATTGCAATCTTGGTGCTTTGCTATTGGATGTGATTAGTGGCCCAGGTCTGACTGTGAAACCACATGCTCACTGGCTAACAACTTATGGTTATCAGCCCATTTATTCCTCCTTTCTGAAATGTAGCATGACCAAGATTTAGAAACTGGTCTTACATTAATATTTACCCAAATATGACCCAAAATGAGCAAATGAGGCCTTCAGGAAAGTGTTTAAAGAAGTTGTGTCAGAACGCCACACTCCCATGCCTTTAAGTAAAAGTTTTGCATTTTGAAACGTGTTGGCTCCAGCACTGGAGCACAGGCAAACCTTCATTTCCAGTTTGCATCATGCTTTTTAAATTTGGTGCAGCACCTTTGTTGCAGTCAAAAATTCAACAACCTCCGGGAACCTCTGCCAGCCTATTAGGAAATATGCGATTCTCTAGCAACCAATTGTTGTAGCAGTGGTGGACAGCTCTTGAGCAGTGTGTGCATGAAGTCAGGTGAGAGACCTACACATGACCTCAAGTTGCTACTAAAAAATGCAGATTTACAGCACCTCTACGCTGGCTTCATTTTTCAGATGCAGAAAGCTTTTAGAATCTTTTATACGGTTTATCTTTATGAATTGTGGTTTAGCTCTTAATACTCTATTCAACAATGTAATATTGTAAAAAAACGCAAACTAAATATTGCAACAAAAAACAAAAATAAGCAAAAAAAATCCCAACACAGAGCACTGAGTGAGTGCAAAACCAGCACATCGTATCACATCCATCTTTTATATACAGTCTACTTTTGAGGACATGTCAAACCAGAATGTGTGTTTAATCTTTTTGCACTGGTGCTGGTAGAATATGTTTTTCAGCTGTAGGTTCAGCAGTTAGTCTCCAGGCAGTTGGGTTTCTTTCTTTCTTTTTTAACCTTTTGACCTTTTGACCTCCTCCTATTTCTGAAATCAATCTACTGCCCTTGGGTTTCAGCTTCTCATGTGGGAATGTTTGCCATCTTCTCAAATTGCAAACTAAATATGTTATAATTTTTTTCCGTACAGATTCCATGACTTAAGAAAATAAATAAATAAATAAATAAATAAAGAAAGAAAGAAAGAAAGAAAGAAAGAGAGAAAGAAAGAAAAAAGAAGGAAATTTGTTAGATCAATCAATAATGAAAAACAGTTATTAAGCAAAGCTCGCTCAGCAGTCTTACAAAGTACATCCTGTTTAGACGTCCACTTCAGTATTAAAAAGAGCTGTGTTTTTGATGTTAAACGGATTAAAGATAGAGTGGACGTTTCTGGCACAACTTCTTCTTCTACCGTTCTTCTCCATACACCTTCTGAAGAGGCCCAAGCTCCAGCAACTATTTTATTATGTGACCCCTGTGTTCAGTCTCATCAGGATCACGCTAAATCATCACTATCAAGAAGCTGACATAGCCAGACTGAGCCAGCACAGTTCTGGAAAATCATCCTTTGGACAGATGAACGCAAGATCAACCTTTACCAGAATAATGGCAAGAGCTCATGATCCAAAGCCTACCACATCATCTGTAAAACACGGCAGAGCCACTGTGATGGCTTGAGCGTGTATGGCTGCCGCTGGCACTGGGACACCAGTGTTTATTGATGATGTGACACAGGACAGAAGCAGCTAAATAAATTCTGAGGCGTTCAGAGACATACTGTCTGCTCAAATCCAGCAGAATGCAGTCAACTTAATTGTTTCATAATTCAGATGGACCCAAAACATACAGCCCAGGCACCCCAGGAGTTTATTATATATATATAAAGCAAAGAAGTGGAATATTCTTGAACAGTCAAGTCAGTCACCTGATCTTAGAGCATTTAAGCATGCATTTCATTGTTTGAAGACTAAACTTTGGACAGAAAGCCCACAAACAAACCGCAACTGGAAGCCGCCGCAGTTAAGGTCTGGCAGAGGTTTACAAAGGAGGAAAGCCAGCATCTGGTGATGTCCATGAGTTCAAGACTTCAGGTATTAGGTATTGTCAGGTATTGTCTAATTACTTTTCTAATTACTGTTCCTTGATTTGTTTTTTGTTTTTCTTCAACCCGGTGAATTAAAGCTGCACTTCAGCTGCATGTTGATGCATTTCAAGTTCATTGTGGTAATGTACAGAACCAAAATTTGGATAGTTGCAGTGTTGCCAACTTAGCGACTTTGTCGCTATATTTAGCGAGTTTTCAGACCCCCTAGCGACTTTTTTTCTTAAAAAAGTCGCTAAAAAAAGACGTGAAAGACATTACAAAAAACAATAATTGCTAAAAGAAATTTAATTTGTAGTTCTAAATAAATTCTAAATGCATTTAGGACGTTTTTTGCTCACTTTATGTCTCGTCCTCGATGTTATTTCTCTCTCCAGCAGCGTAGGTTACAATTACATTAGCATGACCAATTATGCAAATTAGGTGATGACGTCATTTAGCGACTTCTAGCGACTTTTAGGACAACCAATAGCGATTTTCCTTACTGAGGAGTTGGCAACACTGGATAGTTGTCCCTGTCCAAATATTTATACACCTAACTATAACTAAGGTAAAGTAAACACTAGAAGTGTTTTGGTACAAGGTTAAATTGCTGAAGCATCTGGATGTAGTGGCCTGCTAGTGTTAGTCACTTTGATCTTATCTTCTGCAGATATCTCAGGGTCACCAGTATTTTGGCGCTTACAGCAAAGTTTAGTCTTCACCTACAGAAAGCTTCCACCTGCAAGCTCTCATCAACCAAAACCCTCTCGAGGTTTTCTCAGGTGCTGTGGTCATCTTCACAATGGCTCTCTGCAGTTTTTTTGCTCTCTAAGAAGATTTTTTTAAGGAAATAGTGGACTGATGTATGCCAGGAAACCACGGTAACTGACTTAAAAAGGGAGTGACACTGCGTGCCATCCTAAATCAAGGGCCTCATCAACTAGATCTTGGTATTTTACTTTCTTCAGTTCATGGGAAATGGATGGTCTGTCCTCCCAGGGCAGTGTGGTCATTGACACTTCTTCTGGAAAGAGAAGCTTCTCCCAGTTGGAAATTTGGCGCTTTTTAGTTTTGAATGCTGGGATCTGGTGCTCATTAAACTACCGATTATATAAATGATTATAAATTATAATAATCCTGATTGGCAGATTATATTTGCTTCTTTGCCACATTGTTATCATACATATGAAATGGAGCTAATAATAATCCTTTCAGAAAGCTGAATGGATTGAAGAGTGGCTTTAAATGTATGATATGCTGAATATGTTTCATGGAAAGGAACTCATGCTGTCGCATAAATGTCACAAGCATGCCATAAACCTAAATTATAAAGTAGTACAAATAAACATCATACCACTCTGTCCCTTTCTTTTTTTGTTTTTAAACTTCAGATATAAAATAACAAATACAACTGAACCAGATAGCAAGCTTTAGTTCCCCTCTAAGAAACGTGCCTCACAGAGCACCTTAGGTTTATCACCACTAGAGGATGCTTTGCTTCTAGTGAGTCTGACAGTCCAGCGGAGTGAGTGGGAGTCAGACAGATAACTGGCAAGGTTCAATATTTAAGAGGATACGCCCTGTATCCACAATATCCAACTGTACCCATATGACAATGCTCATTACTGTATGTTTTGGTTTGTGTATTGTGGAATTATCTTTCCTGCACAATGTCAAACAAAGAAAAGGCTGTGTCTATATTTGCTGTGATCAGCAGAGCGACAGGCCACAGGGTGTGTGACACTGAAAATGACATGCACTAATGCTGTTCAACAGACAGCTGACAGGAAACACTGAGACAGTACTGTAGGTGTCCCTGAAGCGAGTCCAGCAGACTGTGTGTGTTAATGTATGCATGCATGTTGAGGTGTAGAGGTAAAGTTGTTTGCTTGAAAAGAGGGTGTAGCCAAAGTGATTCATGGTAAGAGACAACGGTTGGATACCTAAAGTTTTTACTGGAGTTATCTGGTGTGTAGTTATAACCTGAGACAACCTATCTGATTGTTTTGCATATTCAGCTTCCTTCTTTCACACGTGGGGCAGGCTGCAGAGCCAGATCGTCCCAATAAATAAAAAATATGCTGTAACTTACTTCCCTGTTCACAGAAATAAACAGAAAAAATGCTTTCTCCCAGCAGATGACCCTAAATGGTGATTTAGGGTCATCTGGTTTCAGGTAACAGCGCCAGCTTTCTATATCTGGTATCTGTTTTCATGTGTAAGTGAAATGAAGGTTTTGGATTGTTAACGAAAACTGAATAAATAATAAATAAACCAGAGGACAGCGCCTTCAGCTTTAGCAAGTACAGACAGACATCTAATACAGTCTGAGGAAATGAAGATAATAGTCTGACAAGCAGTTAATGAAGGATATGGTTTCAGTCACTGTGCAGTGGTAATTTCCTGAAACATTATACAAACAGTGAATCTGAACATAAAAAGAACTTTAAAGTTTGAAAACTTTTGGTAATTTCTCAAAAAATAAACACAAATAAGTACATGTTGAAGTGGAGACAGGTACTGGTTATATGTATCGTTCATTCTTACAAAGATATCAGTCATCAGGGGGTAACTAAATTGCCCTCCATCTACCACAAAGTTTGCTTTCATGCAGCACATCAAAGTTTATTCTGTAGAAACAGCTTCAAAGCAGACAGAACACTAAACCACAACACACACTACTACTGCATTGATGGTGATTAAAAAATCCCACAAATTGCATATTTTGTTTGATGTGATTATTTTGGCTCATGTTAATGCAGAGAAAACGTTTTTTGTTGTGGCACTGATGAGATTGAAGAAGATAAAATATTTGTTTCCTATGAAGGAAATCGGCTTTTTCCTGCAGTTTTGACAAATCACGTTCTGTCTTTGAAACTCTGCAGCAAAAATCACGTGAATGCTATAAAGGAACATTCAGCACTAACATCATCACTTACAATATATCAGCATGACAATAATACTAATAAAATGGTAACAGCTTCTTTATTTGTAGTTGATCTGTTGGTGTTTTTTTATGGAGTTGCACATCTGGTATCTCATTTGTGTTTCTGTTACTCAATTTTCTACAATTTTTATTTGTTCAGTGTCATAATACATGATAGATTGAGGCCTTACAAACCTAAAAGCCTGTGCAAAATGTGCTTAAACAAGTACTCGGTGGTCTCCGTCGAAGAAATCTTTACACCAGACGCTTTATTAGGTGCACCTTTGCTAGTACTGGGTCGGACCCCCTTTTGCCTGCAGAGCTGAATTAACTTAATTCTTCATGGCAAAAACTCAACAACAGAGTAAACCCCAACAATCACATGAGCCTATATGAGCAGGAACTTTGGTGACTATGGGAAAGAAAACCTCTTTTTAACAGGAAGAAACTGGCTCAAGGAAGGGCAGCCATCTTTGAGTTCACTGTCATGTTCAGGACACCAGTTTGAAATGATTGGGCTTTGTGACATGGTCTGTTATCTTGCTCGATTTAATGATAATGATACCCATTAGAAGACTGGCATGGTCAGCAAAAACAGCCAGGTTGGCCTTTGGAGGATGTTCAGTTGGTACAAACGGGCTCAAAGTGTGCTGAGAAAATGCCCCCCATCATCACATCACCCGAAGCACTGATCCATGCTGTCATGTTGTTTGCATCAGACCAGAGAGTTTTTTTACCCAATCTTCTGTTGTCAGTTTTGGGGGATCCCATGTGAATTGTACCCTCAGTTTGCTCTTCTTAGTTGACAGGAGTAGCAACCTGTGTGGTCTTCTGCTGCTGTAGCCCATCTGCTTCAAGAATCAACTTGGTATGCATTCAGAGATGCTCTTCTGCATACCTGGCTTGAGTTCCTGTCAACTCGAAGCAGTCTGGCCTTTCTTCGTCAACAAAGATTTTTAACCCAGAACACTGCAGCAGCTGAAGTCACTTAAATCCCCTTTCTTGATCCTCAGCTTGAATTTCAGCAGGTCATCTTGACCATGTTTACATGCATTGGATTGCTTGCTTGTGATTGGTTGATTAGGTATTTGCTTTAATGAATAAACAGTTGTAGGTCTAGTGTGTGCTCCAGTAATGCTTACATTACTGTGTGTAAGCATTTGAAATGGTAAATAGACTCAGTGCTATTTCTAACCACTTAATATAAGTGTAACATTGTATAATTTACACTCCAGTTATGTGTTTTTAATAGGTAAAAAACGTAAATAAATTAAATGAATTTAGTTATATCCATTTAAATTACAGGAGAAAAGTATTATTACGAGAGTGCGATGTTGAAGTATTTAGTTAAGTTGAAAGCTTGAACAAATTTACTTACATTCCAGTACTGCTGATAGCGGCTGCTCTACAACATAATTCCTTGTTTGTATGGGTTAAAAAAGTTTGCTTTGTATATCCCAGCTTACACATGCTTGCAGTGTGTTTAATAATATCTTTTGGAGCCTTTAAGATGCTTGAAGCTGCAGTCATGCTTTTGATGACCTTACACCAACAGGGTTATTTAAATATTTCAGCCGTCTTGAAAACACAAAAGAAGATTCTCATACCTGAGCCATTCACCCCCCCCCTGCGCGCGCTTCTCACAGCGCATCATGAAAGAATCCAGCACGAAAATGAATAATGCATCGACCTTCTTCTATTTGCAGAGCTAAGTCGCCACCCCGCTTCCCCGTGTACTGACAATAACAGAGAGGTGTAGCGAGGTAAAATAGCTCGTGTTACATGATCCCACACTGAGCTTAGGTTTAGTGTAGATGTGGACAAAAAGATTGTTTTGTGAAGGGAAAATCATCAGGCCGATAACCATTTCTTGGCATTTATTTGAATAAATTACACTGATTTGAACTGAATTACACATTTTTTTTCTTTACATCAAGCGTACAGTTTTAGAATCCAGTGCAGGAAACAAACAAAACAAGAACAGAAGAAAAACAAAACAAAACAGACAGCCCCCCCCCCAAAAAAAACAAAAAAAACAATCCAAAGACAATCATGTGCAGCACATAATCCCTCCTGTCACATTACTTCTGGGTTAGATACTATATATACATCTATAGAGTATGTGTATACTTCTGTCACAATTACAAAAATAAGATACGTTACTGTAGATGCGCGACTACACACACACGCACACGAGGTGAAAACAAAACACAAAAAGCTGTACAGTCCTCATTGAGGGCAAAGATACACACGATTGTTAAAAAAGTGAACGACAAAAAGAAGGAAGAATTTGTTACGTCTTTAAAAAAAAGAAAGAATAAATACCTCTTTAAAACTGTATCGCTAGACTCCAGCCAACAAAATATACCATCTGTTAACATCGTGCTTCCCTTTGGAAGAAAAAAAAGAAGAGAATACACTAAATATGGGTTATCGGCTGATTTTGCATCATTTATTGTAATTTTCCACACAAAGAAAAAAAATAGTAAATGTTTATGTTTTACATTTATCCTGTGTCTCATAAAGATGTCTTATGCTGTTTCTTACTCTTAGTCCACCCCACCCCCAGTGCATGTTTCTCATACAAGCACAGATTAACTGAAATAAATAAATATAAATCAAGCAAACATTTTGTATGAGAAACGTGTGAAAGGTCCACTGTCATAAGCATAGTATGTCTTATAAGACGAATACGTGAAACATTCTTATAGGTTTTCTTTTCCATATAGATCTGCTGAACATAGTGAATTGGTCCATGTTTGTTTTTACGTTGAACACTGTCAGAGACAGTAGATGTTAAAAACCTCAGCATCAGAGGTCCTCTGCAGCCCCATCCCTGTGCATAACTTGAAGAGTATGCAAACCCAAATACACCGCCCGCCCCCAAAATACACGCGCAACATTTCCACAAGATGGGTGAAAATAAATAAATAATTGAATAAAAACAGTCAGTGCTGCTGCGCAGGCTGTTCTGCAGAAAAGAAAACCTCAGTGATAAAACGTGCACTACAGCTCCCGACTGGGTCGATATGAGTTCTTGGTTATCGGTAGATCACCAAAAGATGGGGAAACGATCTCACATAATACTGCATACGAGCATATCGCAGGTTGGAAAAAAATTGGACATCTACAACAACATCTAGTTTTTCTAAGCTTGGGCATGACGTGGAAAAGGGGAGAGAGGGGTATGGTTTATACGGTTGTATAACCGTGAAGAAAAAGCTATTTGTGTTTGCATAATTTTAACCGATATATAAAATTTCCACCAAGACAAAAAAAAGAGGAACACGCTATCATTGGACTCTTTCCTTAAAACACTCCTGCCTAGTATCATCGGTGGCTTACAGAAGATAAACTACAGAACACTACTTGGACTAGTAAGGGATGCAGAAAGAAGAGCTATGCGTTCTTCAGCTGCACAATTATATGGTTTCCTCAGGTGTTAAGATTTATACATTATTATATCACAACACATCAACCATGTTTCACACTGCTGATAAAATACATGTCGGTGGACTGAGACTTACGCACCGGAGTTTTTCTTTACATCACTTCAAAACAATTTAAACTTCACTGTTTTTAGAAAATCATGTCATCACTTCACTAATCACTGGCTCGGGTATGTGTCACATACACCTCCTAATAGAATAACAAAGAACTCCAGGTTGCAAGCTTTAAACCTGTTCCCATCAAACAGACTTTCTGATACCTTCCTGCTGGAGTTTCATTTTCATTCAGGTTTTACAAGTAACTTTGGTATAACATATGACCAATATGTTACAACACATGCACAAAAAAAACATTAAAATACTGTGTTACTTGATGACTCTCTTGAGTTTTGTCTAAACTCATTTAAACTGATTTTTTTAGGACATGACAGGAACATAGTTTCACCCGGAACTGTCAAAAGAGGCAACGACTGTCAAAAAAAGGAAAATTGAAAACAAAAATATTCAGTTAAACATTTTTTTTAAAAAACATGAAACCAGTTGAAAACATGCTGGAACTACAGTCTTAAACATGAAGCATGTGGACTGATTATTTTGTAGTGGTAAATTGAGGAAAAAAAGAGTTTCTATCTACTGCAAAGGTTTCCACGAAACACAGAGATACAGAGTGTGATTTTGCAAGCCTGTGCTGAGAAGCTTGTGACGGACTGACAGCCAACCTAAAGCGAGACAAAAGCCGGGACGGAAACGGATAAAATGACTACGGAAGCCTGAAGGTGACTCGTGGGATAAGGGGGAAACAAGACTATAAATGCTGTTTTCTTTTTTCCCTCCCCTCGCTTTCTTTAAGAGTGCTTCCTTTAAGTTATCATCAGTCGCGCTCACATCTTCATTGGTTATTGTTTCGTTGCCGTTTTGACTCCTTTAAAGCGGAGTGCAGGTGGATAAGTAGGAATGTTTAGGAAAAGGTTACTGGGAATACTTGGAGGAGGAACTGGAGGCCGGGATTTATCGTGTCGCAGCTTCGGACACTGCTGGTAGTCGAGACATCCTAGTGGGGCAGCGGCACCAGGATATCCACGTAGTTGATGGGAAAGAAGCCCGAGTTGCCCTGCAGCATCCCCTCGTACCAGTTGTCATCGATCTTATTGGTAAGGGTGATGATATCACCCTCCTTGAAGCCTAGCTCACCTTCGTTCTCAGGGTCAAAATCGTACAGCGCACGACAGCAGGGCTGGTCCATGGGGGCTGGAGAAGAGGAAGAGAGCGGGTCGGAGAGATAAACAAATAAAAGTAGAGTTAGGAGAGGCAGGCGAAGGAGATGAGACTCCACACATTGATTACAAGCAGAATAACCACAAGAAAAGCTTGTGAAAGGCTCACCTGGAGACCTGGCTAAAAGAGGGAAAGAGAGCAGGAGACAAAGCAAAAGAGACACAAAGCATCAGTAGCCGCGAATATAATTAGCGTTTCAAAGAGCAGTTTAATATTTTAGGAAATGTCCTTATGTATTCTCTTTTTGGCGTAGCATTCAAAGTTGTTGTGTTATAGCCTGTGTGGCATTTCTTAACATCTGTTTTTGATCGTGTAACTGGCTCATCGTTTCCCTGTGCAGGTGCAACATACACATGAGTGTTATACAGCCTTGAGCCTCCAGCCTCAGGGGGGCAGTAATGAGCTCACTAAAATCTGACAACAGCACATTAAAAGAAGAAAGTTGGCCCACAGACGGGTTGGAAGTGTCACTACCCGATCCGTACCGGAAACCCGATCGGTACCCCGCATGAGCGAAAGGTGTCTACTTCCGGTCGAAGCGTTTTACGATAGTTACGGGTCAGAGTATCTGTTAAGATGTTAAGAATAATAAGTATCTCTTAACATGTTTCCAATAATGAAGCATTTCAATATAATGTAGACAAAAACGAAAAATAAAAAGATAGTTACGGATCAGGACTCCCCGATCCTTACTGCGCATGTGCAAAGTCGGACCGTACAAATCGGGTCTACCCGATCTGTACCGCGCATGTGCAGGGGTTTTCTTCTTCTTCTGTTTGTTTAATGGCAGTTTACTCCCCAGTATAAGAGGATACTGCCAACTGCTGACCAAGCGAATGAACCCTATTGTAAACTGAATTAGTGTCATTACAAATGTGTGTTAAATTTGATTTAGTGATAGTCGAGTGTGTTTATGCTTGTCTGTGTGGAGAAGATTGATTGGAATAGTGATGATGATGTCCGCTATCACTGTCAATTGTCAGTAAACACTTAATCTGGCTGATGAATCTACACGTGAGATATTACAAAGTCTGTATTATTAACTCTGTAATTAGGCGCCATTCTTCTTATTTTATGGCGCTGTTGTTCAATCGGGGGATGCTCTCTGTTGAGGAGAAAAGCATGAATTTGTTTGTATACGGATTATCCATTGTTTAAATGTCCCGGTAGTCGAAAAGGAGGCAGAGCTGCTGAGAAATGCTAAGAGCTAACTGGGCGCTAACCGTATCGTTCAAATATATTGAATGTCGCAATGTTGGCAAAGAGAGGAAGTGACGTAAGATTTGCGCATGCGGGGTACCGATCGGGTTTCCGGTACGGATCGGGTAGTGACAGGAAGAATGAAGCCAGTGCGGAAGTCCTTTTTATCTGCATTCTATGGCAAGGCCACCAGATGGCGATAGCTGTGGTTGCGAAAAGCCCTATTGAGGTTTATGGGAAAACATGTTTCTGGCTTGACCTCTGTAAACACTTTCCTGATATATTTACACTCACCCCCCCCCCCCAAACGCCTTCGAAGCTTATGTCTTCTGTGTTGTGAGATGTGATGATTCATGTGTTATGTGCTGAGGTGTTTTTTTCTGTTCTTAAACTGATCTCCCTGTTGGAGCTCAGTCTGGGGGGGAGTTCTTTTTTTCTCCTCGTCTTTCCCCATGTTGTGCATTTTCCATTGTTGTTTGGTTCCGGGTTGCTGCTCGTGCGGCTGACCACCCAGCTACCTAGCCTGACCTGTCTCCCCAATGTGATGTTTGTGTATTGTATGTATGGTCGGCAAGGTCAGTCTCTTAATTGCCCCTTGGGGATAAATAAAGTCTTCTGAATCTGAATACATCATTTGTTGAAGGTGTTATTATTTAATCTGTTTTATCTGGCTCTGAGCATTAATATGAACTCTCTTAAAAGAATATTAGTGAGGTTTACAGGTGCCAGCAGGTGAAATTTGTTAAGATGAGCTGCTACCCAGGTCTGTCAGTTGGTTGGCTATAGCTTTATATTTAGTGTCCAGACAGGGGTGTCCTATGTTCTTATGTAAGGCTAAGCAAATACTCAATCAAGAACATTTCCAAAAATGTCAGATTACTCTTTAAAGAAAAAAAGAGCTCAAAAAAAGAGAACAAATGGGGGTTAGCACTGCAATCAAACAAACAAAAAAATAAATAAAAAGATAAGAATACACTTATTCAAAAGTCCATTTATGGAAGGATAAAAATAAGAGTGATAGCGAGATGCGGCATCTCTTCCCAAGTCACTCTTGCTCACCTGGAGATCTTGCTGCAAAGGAGAAAGAAAAAAAAAGAAGGGTGTGTGATGAGAATTTTATCACTCAAATCTTCAGATGGAGAAATGATGAACTGATGGAATTACAGTGATCACAGCGATGACGAGTCAGTAGACAAGAGAGCAGGAAGAAAAACAACAATTTGAAAAGAGGTGGAAAGGCCATAGACTGTAGACAAAAGATGGACATAACCCCTAACAACATCAACCTCTGTGCAACATCTGAGTTTTGAAAAACATAACAAGCAAGAGAACCAGGATGCGATCCCAGTAGACCCTGCTAGTGACTTTAAACTAAAGGCTTTGACTATAAAGCCATTAGAAAAATGGTTAAAGTGAGAAATACATTTTACAAAACTGGGCTCCTTTTAGCAAACCGAAGAGTTGCCCCCTGCTGGCCATTAGAGGGAAAACAAAATGCAAGTATGAAACCCTAAAACTGCGTCCATCTTTTATCTACAGGCTATGAGAGAAGCAGACAGACAAAGAAAGAGTGGCGGGAAATAAAATAAGTCAGAAAATTCACAAAAGAACAAAACAGAAACAGCAAATGCTCATCTGTCGATGCGATTCTTTAAGTCATTGTTGAGAAATCTTTGTTAGGCAAGTGGACGGCACGTGATTTTCTGCTGTTTGTTTCATCCACTTAAAACTGACAAGTTTCTCTCACACAAAAAAATATTAATTAAAAACAAAAGATGTATAACAAAGCAAAAAAAGAAGAAGAGATACTGTGGTATCTCTCCTGGATTCACTGTTGTCTCACCTGGAGACCTTGCTGCAGAGACGGAAAAGGGAAACAACATAAGGAAGGGGTACAGGAAATAAGAAGTAGTAGTTCTGAGTTTCCAGTGTAAATGAAGACGGGTGATGATGAACTGATGATCACACAAAGGTAGAAAAAAAAGCACAAGTTTAACCTGGCTCACCTGGAGACCTCGAACCTACAAGAATTAAAAAAAAAAAAAAAATCATAATGGGAAAGAGAAGAGTGCAGAGTTGGATTCATTTGTTCTGGATTGATGAATATTCTGATCAGTTCATGTTAAAAACTGTAAATAAACAGTAGGGGAAAAGATAAAATTAGGAAACCAAAAGATGCACTGTAAATTCTCAAATATATTTTGCTTCCTTTATTGGCTGCTGCAATGTAAAAGCAAAAAAAAAAAATCATATTGTTCTTCTGCTGTTTGAACTGCTGGTTTAAATAGTTACAAAATATGGAACTGTTTGTGCTTTTGTGCATATTTTCTTTTATCTTGATAGCAGATCTACTCCATTTTTCATGCGTTCTTTGATGTTGTTACTGTGCCTCTTTGCTGTTAAAAGCAGAATCCTGCGTATATTATATTTCATAGTAAATAACTTAAATGGGAGCGATGAAGATGTATTCTTTTCCGGGAGCCTTTTATTGTGAAATATATCGAGCAGAGCGTTACTGCAAGCAGGTCATAAAGTCAAGCTCTGCCCACAATCCAAGAACAGTTCCTGTCTGACTTATCAATTTCATAATTCTTGACACTGATGTCTGGTCTGATCTGTACCCTGGGGATGAAGGCCTGCTGTTGCTCTCCCTCCTTTGAATTTCAATGTATGCGCACGAAAGGGCAGAGACATTTGCTCTCCACACACCCCAGGCTTTTTTACACACATGCATGTGAAAGGGCAGGTGGGTGCCAATGTAGAGCGATGCTGCCAAGTACATTTAAGGGTCTACAATCAGACTTGACTGCAGCAAAAAGAACGTTTGCACAGGATTGTGCAGCGATACAGTGCAGACATACTGCTTCCATAGGAATTAAGAGGATAAGTAGCAGTCAGACACTAATCAAATGTACTTCCTTAACTGATCATCACCAAGCGGGACCACCACCACTATAAAAGCAGAAGTTCTGTCAGTTTGCTGATCTGGAGCATTCGGGTGTTTGTTAACACAATGCCACAATCTTTCCAGGAGTGGACATCCCAGAGAATTCATGCCGATGCTCAGAGAAAACCCCCAAGAGCTACATCTCAGACTCTGCAGGCCCCAAAACTGAACAACTGAAGACTGGACTAAAGTCTGGCTTGCTTGTAAGGGTTTCCAAAAGAAAGGAAAAAATAGCGGCATAGTGTTGCAATGGCCCAGTCAAAGTCCAGACCTGAACCTAACTGAAATGCTGTTGTGGGACCTTCAGAGAGCTGTGAATAAAGGTGGGTTGATGAGCTGCCGAATCATGAGGTGTACTGTATATAGTTTTTTGCTAATGATGCTGCAGTCCTGTGAAACTCTGTTTTTCACATGTGTGGCCTAAAATTTGAACAAAGTCAAATATTCATCAGCAAAAGGTATGAGTAAGGTTTTATCAGTTAATCTGTTTTATCTGTGTTACTGTTGTTTTTTATTTGAGAATTTACAGTGAAAATGAAAAATGGAGAAAGGTTAAATGAAGGGAAAAAATTTTTTTTTCAAAGTACCCCAGAAACTATCCTTGAAGACAAAATTAGACTCACGAGATTCTCAAAATTGAGATGAAAGTATACATATAGCACCAGGACTAGTTTCTGGGCATCTTCCTGAACAGTAAGTTTGTATTCTAGTTCTCACCTGGAGAGCGAGCACTGTGGACACCTCCATTTTGGCTCAAATTGATGGAGAAGTCCATAGATGTGCGCGGTTTTGGGACAAACTCTTTCCTTGGTTTGGTGGAAGTATCCTTTATCCTAGAAAAAGCCAAATAATCCCTCAGAGATTCTGTTTCTCTGGCTTTGCTGCATTACTAAATAATACTTCAAACATGTAAATCATGAGAAGACCCAGCGGGAGAGTGAAATGTCAGTACTGACCGTTCATCAATCTTACTGGTCAGCTGTGTGAGGATCTCGGCAGCTCGGGTGTGATACTCCACCTGAGCGTGAACCAATGCGGCCAGCTGGCTCACCTGTTCAATCTGTTGATGCACAGAGAAGAAGCACAAGATCTACTACACATCCATACAACAGGCTGACGAGTTTCTATTTTAAACCTTTATCACCAAAGTTTCATACAAATCCAATGAACTTATTTTGTATTTTTGACTGTAAAAACTCATCTTTCAAGAATCTTTTTATATTTTTCTTTAGGCCAAAACGATTGAGGACTTAATGTGAAGCCCACCAGGTAAAATCTAAAATCGAACTGGGATTCACTCTCAGACATGTTCAGAGGTTCACATATGTCATGTGTGCTGATGAATTTGGGGAAGTGCATAGTGCTTACATCACTCTCCAACAGGTGGAACATGCTCTGCTCAGCAACCTCCTTGGAGTCATCGAATTTCTCCAGCGCTTGTTTGATTTCGTCATCCGTCACTTTGCCCTGACGTTTCTTTTTATAATCAAAGTCTAGACGTCGACCTTCCAGTTTCTTCAGGTGGTGCTGAAACAAGAAAAACCAGACAGGTGATATGAATCTCAGACCCAGAGATGATTTTCATTAGTCCCCCACCCCCACCATGCCGCAGTGTCAGAGTACCTGGATCTCCCTGAGATCTTTGTCGTGAAGGTTCTGCAGAGGATCCACAAAGTTCTGCTTCACCTCCATGTCCAGAGCATCCTTAACCTCTCCAAGCTCACGCATGGATTCTCCAACATCAATCAGCGCAAGACCTACAAAAACAACACACGTTTTGTATTTAGTCGCCACATAACATGTGAACACGCGTTTTGATTTCAGTGTATGATGCAGAAAAATACGGGGATTTTAAGTGTAACTCTCTCATTAGAGCCTACAGCAGATTTTCAAAACAGGTGCTTCTCTTTGAAAAACATCTTAATGTTCAGTCGTGAAAAAAGGCACTCT
Organism: Neolamprologus brichardi; assembly: GCF_056152115.1. Classification (NCBI taxonomy): domain Eukaryota; kingdom Metazoa; phylum Chordata; class Actinopteri; order Cichliformes; family Cichlidae; genus Neolamprologus; species Neolamprologus brichardi. The sequence continues at coordinate 14,029,061 of NC_142109.1, forward strand.
GCTGTGGATCTTGGCTGGAAAACAGACTCATACATTTTTCATGATATTTTTTTCCTGCGTCCTTGAAGGAATAAAATCATGCTGCTTTGTTCTTGCAGAGTTTGTAAGAAAAGTGTTTGTCAGACTTTCTGTAACCAGCTTTGAATGTGCTGCAGCTCACCAAAGTTTGACTCCTCTCCGAGCTCCCTGCCAAACCTCTGCATGGCCTCCCCCAGGATGACCTCAGTCTGGGTATAGCCTGGCCCCTTCTCTTGGCCTCGGATGCGTGACATGGAGTTCATCATGCTCATCTTTGCTCTTGTGGCTAAAGAGACAGAAAACTAATGAAATCCAATGCTTCTGGGATTCACGTTTGAAGGAATTAAATCTGCAGTCATGATCCACAAGCCTAAAATGTAATTAAAATGGCTAAAATGAGTTTATTGTTTACAGGATGTTTAATTTGCAGGTTAATGTTGCAAAATATAAGAAGAAATTAAGGCTAATAAGCATTTTGGATTAACCATTAGTGAATGAAATAACACAGGAAAAGTGGTAACACAGGTAAAGGTCAGCCAGCAACACCAAAAACCAATCCTGAAGTTTGTGGGATAACCATCATGTTACCTGGGTTTGGCTGCAGATACTCAGTAGTCTTTGTGATGATGTCCATCACCGCTCGAGCTGTGGTGTCCACCCTCTGCACACCACAACGTGGAAGGAGATACACAAGGCAAAGAAAGAAATTACAGGTAAAAAATGACAAGCTGCAACAACATTATTACACGAGGATATCAGATAGCTCACATCGCAAACAAGTACTAACACACATCCATGCTCTGCTCATATCCAGGTGTAACATGGAGCTGTGAAGTGGGTGCAACATCCCAAAGGTATTAGACCTTTTCGAGCACACTTCTCTTGAAGCTTTTTAGTTTAAATTCAGCAATGGTGCAAATATGTGTGAAACATGTCTCCACAACTTTAGAGTTTTTACAGTAACGTCAGTGCACGAAAACTAAATCAGTGGATTCTTGACCAATGTTCTCTTTAAATGGTCCATGTTAGTCCGACAAAGTTTTGATAATCCAGTGACAGCAATAATTTCTGGAAATTATTGAACAACAAGGTGATAATGTGAACGTGTGAGTGCAGTCGTGCCTTTTCCATTTCAGTGAAGTCATCATCAAGCTTTGTTCCTTCTGCTCCTCCGACCTTCTCGCTCACTCTCTGCAAAACAAACAAACCAAAAAAAAAGAATTATCAGGCCGGCAAATCGTGAAAAGGTGAAATGCTGCAAATGCAAGAGGTTGAAGAAATTTCTGTGATTCTCAGTGATGACGTTAAATTACTGAATCTAAACAATATGAAAAAAGCCCTGAGCAAAGTACAGGCACAGATAATAAAGGGTTTCTCATAAGTGCAAGCTTAAAATGAAGATTCATCATTTTATTTTGTTTTTATTTTGACTCTGATTAATAATTGAGATTGCACTCTTATTGCTAATATGAGACAATGGCAAAAGAGGAAAATTTGTCCGCAGTGGGTGACACGGTCGTCCCTTTTTCATCTTGTTCTGCATCTGTTTCAGTAGATGACTTCGTTCTGCCACTCTCAGCAGCTGGAGCATCCTGTATGTGGATATAAGCTCTTCAAACATTTTGATTTCTTTGCTAGCCCATGCTAAACAGATCCAGCCCTCTGACCCTCCTCAGGTGGAAATGACACAAAATCTAAACACAAGTTGTTACCCTGAAGACATAAAACAGGGTGTCAACGATGAGTGCAATATCAGTCTCAGTGATCATCAGTGAAATGAATCTGGTATTCCAGAGACTGCTGCCAAACAGCAATATAACTTGCAGCAAGATACAATGTATTTATTCCTGATATTTCAAGGGGCAAAGTGTTCTTCATGAAAAAAAAGAAGAAGCAAATTAGCTAAATTTGAGAGAAAACATTTTTTGGGTTATATCGGAGTCCCTCAGGTAAACTCATACCTGTGGACAGTTTAGAGCATGTAAAAGTCTTCAAGTCTGATGAGAATAAAAAGGCTTCTGGTTAGCTTCTGCTTTTAAAGTTCAGGTTTAGTGTTGACGAAATTCACCATCATGTCTCATTATGTCTGCTGATAGAGATAAAATAAGTACGGGTGCCCAACAAGCTGCAAGCGTTTGCATTTATAGCCTCAGACATGGCACGAGGTATAAATCCAGAAATAACTCCCGTCCCCTCTCTCTAACATTTCCAGCTCTGCCACCATCGGGACCGATCTGTGATGCATCCGGGCGCCTTGAGGGGGCAGCAGTCTGACACAACGAGGCCAGACACAGCCCTCAGAGGATGGACTGAGGGAGGAAAAATGCTTTCAGGGAATGTCATGATGCGTGACTGAAGAAATCATGAAAGCTAAGGTCAGTCGATGAAATCTTTCCTTGAGCGGGAATAACACTGTACCCCACCACGCTTGTGTATCCTGTGCTGATCACATCTTTAGTGATGTGGACTACGAGGAGCTGAATTAGCTCTTATTATGCGTGCAAAAGTGAGACATGTTTTTCCCTGCTGGTGGTGGGGGGTGATGCAGAGGGATGATCTGTGACAGACAGAGCCGGCAGGTTTATAAGGCTAAGCCTGTGCAGTGTAAGACTTTCTGAGGATTGGTGCTTTATGAGTCATCGTAGCAAAGTCTTTTATGATCTCACTAGTGAAAGAGCTCAATATTCTGACAGCTACATACACACACAGACACATATGAAATCCAGCAGCCAGATACATTTCCTGTCATTAATTTTCTCTCAGCATGAAATTCTCCTTCAGCTGGTGACAGGTACCTGCCCATGCCTGGCTTATCAGGTGTGTGTAACTTCCTGTTCTTAATCACGCAACAAATTCTTTCTCCTGCCAGACCTCAGGATCAAAGACTGAAAGGGATCAGGAACAAAACAATCCAATAAAATGGATGAGTGTGTTTTTCAAATGTGGGGAAAAAAAGAAGCTGGAGTAATTTATATGTAGTTCGTGCATTCGCTCATGAGTCACAGCTGCCGATCAAACAGGCCGGCTAATTACATCCTGAACTACTTTACACCTGGGGTGTTATATATAGGCAAGTGCATGTGATTGCTGTGCATTCCCAGACGCACGAATGCAGCGAGCTGACCGATTACAAAAGGAAAACAAAGACAGGCCGTGTTTTATGTAGAATTATTAAAAAAAAATAAGAGCCCACATCTACATGTGCTTGACTCTGAGCACATGCTGACGGTTAAGCAGAAAGCAGTATTCTGTTTAACACTCAGGATTCATACACAAGTAAAGACAGTGAATATAATAAACAGCTTTAAACTATACAGCAAAGTATATATGCTCTCTCACACAGCTTTAGCACTGAATCTACACAACTGTTTTTCTGGATGCGGCTGTGACCCATAAAGCTTAATAATGTACACAACTACAAGGAATGACTTGCAATGTAGAAGAGCCTTGTCACATTAAATATAAAACCTATATAATTCATTCACTTCAATTTGTTTCCATCAATTCAACATGAAAACTGTTATTTGTGTTGGTGTTAAAGAAAGAAATGTGCAGTGTCCTTTAAAAATCCCTTTAACCAGATCATCACCTGTAAAATTACGTGAGAATGTAAACATTATTTGTCCATCAGGACAGAACAAGCCTTGTGACTTTGGGTGGGGCAAACTAGATGTAATTTCAGCCCTATGTAATTTTCTCCCTATGAACCTGCATGTATCCCATAACTAATGACTTATTTGACTTAAAGGCTAGAAAGTAACAGCCAACAGAAATGGATGAATAACAACAAAGTGAAGCAGCGTTTGGGGATCTGCATGAGAAACTGACGGAATAAAAATGAGCTCTTGGTGGCTGTTTTGAGTAAGTGGAGCAGCGTTGCTGTGCTTGCTGCTGCCCAGCACACCATTGGCTGCTGTCAGTGTACGATGAATCCCCCCCAGACACTTTGAAAGTGGAGAGCAAAGTCAGTCACTATTGTGCTTTGATGGCTGCAAGACGAGGAGACGGCACTTAAGTGCATTGATGGAGGGAAGATGTGCGCAGGCTTTCCCTCATGTTAGAGACTATATATAGAAAGTCACAGCCAGTCACGAGACAGGGAGTGAAGATTGATCCAGCTACTCCCAGTGACTTACTACACATTATGTAAATGTGTCGCATGCCAACGACCTCACCTAATGGTCAGGAAACCGACAATCTAAAACCTCCCCGGGGTAAACGGCGATGTCACTTTCTTTTTATCCCTCCAGTCAGTCACTCATCCAACAACCAACCCTACACTTTTCCTCCACCCATCACTGTCTCTCAGCCCTCCTACTCTTCTCTTCCAACCCCCTGCAGGGAAAGGAGACACCAAGGTGAACTGAGCAGCAGTGGTGGCAGTGTGACGTGACCCATTCACAGAACTGTAAAATGCACGGTTGGCTGCTGGGTAATAACAATAGTGTCGTAGTAGGTGACACGCAACCTGTGATGTCAGAGAGATGCAGTGCTGATTTACGCAAGCACACGGACACGAAGCAACAGATGGAGAAGCAAAGCACAGATACAGTTTCCACTGCATATCTTTTGCCAGGTTTATTTTTTTTTTTACCACACTGCAGAGCCTTATTCTATAGACTACTTCAAATTTAAATAAATAAATAAATATACCGTACTGTGTGATAATTTTTGCCTTGACCCTAATTGAAAAGAATCTATTAATATGCAAACAATGTTCCTTTTTCAACAATATGAGCTTCAATGAAAAGTCATTTCTCAGTCTGCGTTTACTGTCTACATAGCACGTGATTAAGCTTCACATAGGACCATAAACATGTTTTAAAACATGACCTGAAATCCTGCTCATATATGCACTCATTCAACTTCAAGATACAAGGTGAGACCCAAAGACCTTGTGATTAGACCTAGAGACCTATTGGCGACCCCCTAGCGTGCCTGGTTGCTAGGGGAAAATGGGTATTACCTAATCAGTTGGTGAGATTGCAAAGAGGCTGCCACACCAGAAACCTCCTTGTGTTTGCTTTGGTTTCCAGCAAATTTCTACACTTGCCAGTAGTTTGCATGGAAGATGCCGACTCGCTTTTTACTCTCCGAACTGCAGTGAAACTTGATAAAGTGTGACACAATCTGAAAACGGGGGGAGTTTAATTAAAAAATAAATGTTGTACTTTTAGAAATGCACTGGTTGCAGCAGTAATAAGCAACTTTTTGTGAGTCTTTTTTCCATGCCAACTACTGGAGACTGTGGCAACCTGCTAGTGACCAAAGCAATCATAAGGAGGTTTTTCTGGGCAGCACTGTATCCAGTCAACTTCAAACTAGCAGCTGCCAGTAACCACTCACCAACTGGTCACAGAATAAACACTTCTCCTTAGCAACTGGTGGTTAACAGGGGCACTGACCAGGAGCTTTAGCCAGCAACCTCCAGGAACCGCTCGCACCCAGTTGAGGAATACTCATTTCCCCCCCCATGATTGGTCTCCAGGCCTTTATGACTAAGGCCCTACGTATTTTTAACAGGTGATGGTAAAAACAAAGAAATAGATCTACCACAATTATCAATAAATTTCTTCCTGTTACTTAAAAAATGTCAGTTTAGTTAAGCAGTATAATAAACATCAGAATGATCCAACAAATGCAGTCCAGTCGTGTCTGGCACAGTCTCAACACATTAACAAAATCATAATTACTATGCTAGCATGAATATGCTACATAAATTCGCTAACAAGCAGTAAAAAGCCCGTTTTGGTTTTCCAGGGCAGAACTGACACAGCCTTGCAGTAATCACTCCAATAATTTCTTTTTGAGAGATTAAAATTATGACCCGATGATGCTCCAAAGGTCATTTGAACCTTACGACCTTTCACTTTGAACAGAAGATTTCTTTCTCATGGTGGTGTAGAACAAAGATCAATGGATCAAAGTTACTAGGATTAATCTTCTAGGGACTGTCTGTCTGTACAAAATGTTATCCGCTCCATAACAGTTGGATTATTTAAAATTGGTGGAGTGACATCACAAAAGCAGCAGACCACACAGAACAAGAGGTAAAATAAAAACACCGACTCCAACCAGAAAAAAAGATGCTCCCCCTCCATTTCTTTCTCCTCTTGCTGCCATCCACACAATGCAAATCAGACTAGATTAAATATGCTAAATAGGGAGAGAAAAGTAGCCCAGAGGTTTTGCCAAAGGCTCTTCCCTTCTCAAGATCCGTTACGTCACTGCTACGGTCAGACAGCTTGTCCTGACACGCTCCCATATCGATGTTTTAACAGTGCATCTACGTTCTTAGCGACTTTGGTGGAAATAACAGGATTTAATAAAGTAAAACCGAGCGTGATGATGTAATGGGTCACCTTACTCATGTTCTCAGGTTCTAGATTTTACTCTGATGAAAAGTAATTAAGCAAATCCAATCATCGGGACCCACCGTCTCATGCTCTTTCTTTTGCTTTTGCATCTATGTGTTTTAAATTATGTTCATGCTAATCATCATTTTTACCAAATTACTTTCTTTTTGTAGTGTGATGTCTGTTTTTCATGCTGCAAGACAAATTACCGGAGCAAGGCGAATAAGATCCGCAGATCTTATTCACCTTGACAAGTCTTTTTGCACAAGCTAACCTGCACGGTCAGTTAAGGTGTAATTTAAATTGAAGATACAGATTTTAAAAGAAAAGGCAGGGATATGAGTGATATTGTCAGATGAGGAGGATTTTCTAGATAGACAGGGGCAATGACTTCACTTTACATCAGAAGTAAAAACATATTTAAAACCCTGCTCAGGTTTAAAGGGAATATATTCCAGTCACTGAAATATGAAATCTTAAAAGCTTCAGCTCAAAATCTTACATTCTACAACGTCTGTGTTTCAAACCGATTGTTTCAGTTCCTTTAGGCTCAAATCCAAGTGAGTTTCTGCCCTTTTCAGGAGCCATTTTCACAGATGCACCACCCCCTGAACTTTTTAAGACATTACCAGGCAGAGCTGTATGTGAGAGTACAAATGTCAGTTTGATTGGGCGTAAAGTGGACTTTACCCTCCCAGCTTCTTAAGTTCAAACTAACGGTCTTCTAGCAGTCACAGCTAGTGATCATATGTCTTTCCACCTGCACACTCTACCCGTGTGTCACCTTTCACCTAACTAGAGTATTTCCAGAGATGAGAATGGATTCATCATGGAAAAACTGCTGTTATCTTACAGATCATAAGAGGCAGCTCCTCTGATCGGCTGCTTTGATCTACAATCAAGCTAATGATTATGTTAGCCACATTAGCCATGCAATGCACTAACACTCACACTTATTTATGCCTTTTCTTTTTCTCTCTGAATAGGCCTTACTCACAGAGGCCTTTTGAAATGTTTTGCTTGCAGCAAAGATGCAGTTTTTCTTATAAGGTGAACGTTTTATTTCCACTTTACGTCGCACTCTTTCCACTACAGCGCAAGAATTAGCTGGTGAGCGTTTGTGACTATATTCAGTCACAAGGAGGTCTTGCCAGCGATTGGTGGTTGCCAGGAGTTTGCCAACCGGTCTGTAGGCTTATGTGACTGAGACTTTAAAATCCTTAGTTAACCTAACTTGCACGTCTGGACTGTGGGAGGAAGTAGTAAAAGATAAAAATGTCTTGCATCCGTTTCAAAACACTAGTTTTAGAAATAACTATAAAAATGTGCTGATATTCCCCTGTTGCAGGTATCATCGGCTCCTCCAGTATGGAAGAAGGTTGGGGTGTAGCAAATTATGTACATATTTAATTAAACATGGGATTTAATTATTGGACTAAAAGTAAGCAGATACCCAGTATGTCACCAATTTTAGCAGTGCTAGCACCGTCCGCCTTCTCTCCTGGCAGGTTAACGTCCACTAGTGTAACACAATCTGGAAAGCAGCTACTTTTAATGACAGATTATATCACGTTACTTTATGCAAACTCTGACTTGTAAGACGAGTGCTGGTAGGATGTATGTTTTCTATCTTTTCAGCTAAACAAGCACAAGTGTTTCTCCCACACAGGCTCTCACTGGGCTCGGCTACCTGGCTGGTGGCTTCAGCTTGGCTTTTAGTGAAGGATATGAGAGTTGTATTGATCCTGCAGTCAAGCTTGCAGCAAGAACCACAGCGCCTTTCTCCTGACTTTAAAAGGTTTTATTCAACACCGTTGCCAGAATAAAACCTTTACCAGGTGCTGAATCTCACATTTATATATTTATTTGCCAACAATGATTCACCAGCAGGCCGTCACTGCTTGCTTTTTGATTAAGAGACCTGCCCACAGGGATTACTAAAAACCCAGTAGGCAAATACAACAGGAGACTTTAAAGAGCAGGCTTTTACACCTGTGTAGGACAGGCTCAGTTAATACTCTTAAAAGGCTGCAATGAAACTGAGCTGACGCTGACACAGAAAGTGTCTGCTGTTGCTTTTAACAGAAGTCCAGGATTAGATTACTTCGCTAACTGCAGAGCACACTGTGATCAATTCTATATCATCATAGCTGCACCGGCGCAAACAGTCAGGCTGTTATTTTCATATTTCTACACATGCATTTGTGTTTTTATGATTCACCGTTTGGAAATCTGTCTTCTGAGGTGGTTCAGCTTATTTTATCAAAATATTACCATTAAGAAAAGTGCAGTTTAATACAAAAAGACATTTAAAAACAATTCAGTACAGTCTTTTGTATTTATTTTATCTCCTACCTTTCACTGTAAATGCTATCAATAGAAAGAGTGGGTGGAAATATACATGGCTTTTTTTGTTGTCTGCATGCTAAATACAAAGTTTTATATTAGGGGAGACCCCCCCCCCCCTTCCCCTCCCCCCCATCCCCCCCAAAGGAAAACTGAAGAGATCTTATGGAAGTCCTGAAAAACAACATCGCATTTCAAAGCACTTTATGGGCAAGGACAATCCTATTAACACTTATTTTATTTCATTTGTGTTTTAAAGGTATTTTAATTCTGCTTTTATATATAAAAAAAATAACAGCAAGACTAGAAAACCTACAGAGCTAAATTCTAACAGTGACACTTGTGCGGATATTATCTTCCATATCTCAGTTAAGCGCGTCAAGTGATTGCATGTGCTAAATGCTAGCAGGGACACTGTTATTATACTGATGCTATGTTTCATATTTCAGTTATGTTTGTCAGGATGCTAATATTTACAAAGTGCCACGGAACCGAAAGCGCTGCTGAGGCAGGAATGAATGTTACCTGATATCAGGTCTAAATTAAACAAACCAATAAATAGATTTAACATGGCTTACACAGCTATATGACTGCATGTAAGTTTTCTTTTTTACATGCCTGTTAAAATTAGGTGCACCCTAAGATTCAGTAGCGTTTGGAAACAGGTTTAGCATCAATTACTTGAACCAATTCTTTTCTGTATGACTTCATCACTCTGTCGTAGCTTCAGATCATTGTAGTTTGCAGATATTTGTTCATGCACAGCTCTGTTAAGGTCCTGACAGTATTTCAGTCAGGTTGGGATCTGGACTTGCTGTGCATGACCCAGTTTGGGCCAAGTTTTAGCTTTTGGACAGATGGCTTCATTTAATTGAGGCCATGTAATTACAAGAGTCCCAGGTACCATTGCCCAAATCATCACCCCACTTCCACAGCTTTTGACAGTTGATACAGTATAAGATGTTTGTGATGTTTGTTTGTTTTTGGTTTTTACCATTGTGTTTTATGGCCAAACATCTCCACTCATCTGTCCAGAATACATTGTTCCAGAAATCTTGTGATCTGTTCAAATGTAACTTTCCAAAGCCAAGTTTGTTGCCATGAAGGAGGCTTTCTCCTGGCAACCCATCCAAAATAATTGTACTGTCATGAAAATTGTCGGTTCAATTTCTGAAAGAGACAAAAATCCTTACGGGGCATCTGGAGTAAGAGACCTTCCAAAATCAAACATGCAGAGATACCTACTGTCTTGGTGGAGTCATGGAGTTAACATTTAATTAGTGGTGAACTGAGGCCTGTAAAATCTGAGATGCAGCTCTTCTGGGTTTTTTTTTTTTTTTTTAGTTTCTGACCATTTCACAATCTCACCTTGAGGATAATTTGCTGGGAATGTCCACTTCTAGGAAGAATGCAATATTGTATTAACACGCACCCAACAAGCAAACTGCCAAAACCTCTGCTTTGATAGAGGTGGTCACACTTGCTGGTGATCACTTAATCAAGTAAATTTGATTATTAGCGACCGGCTGACACTACTTACCCTCTTAATTGTTCACAGGACTGAGTAGATTCTGTGAAAACTTCTTTTCAAATGATTTCATGTATGGATACGATTACACAGAAACCCCTGGGATAGACGGAGGTTTTTAATGCTGACATCCCACGAGCCCTGCAGAGATCATGGTTTAATATAAAAAGATTTAAATTTAGATTTGATTTAAATGACCTATAGGTTCTCTTTGTCCACGATGTGTGCTTAAATGCAGATCTACATTTGTACCTGCTTGTCAAACTAAATTAATGTAAATCCAAGTGCATCCATCCTCCTGTCCTCTTCATACTTGTATATTCAGTATTAAAACAGTGCTGTTAGCATTAGCATTAGTCACATGGCACATAATGTGAGGCACACAAGGAGCGTGCTGCTGATGCCACTCTCCTCCCCGCTGCCTCCCACGCCTCCCCTCCTCCTTTCCTGCTCACTATTCTAATCCAGGCTGGGCACACGGAGGCCCCTGCTTTAAATACACCCAGGGTGGAAGAGGGAGATTAAAAATGACAAGAGTGATTAGTGAAGCCATTAGCAGGACAGCCCCTGCTGCTGGACAATAACAGGACGATCTCACACTTCCTGTCAGAATTAAAACATCCCTCCCCTCCTGATCCAGTCACCTGCCGCCGAGCTGTCCTTTTCCCACCATAGTGGGAGACATTTTTACAGAGTAAAAACAACACAGTCATCACACGGCTCTTATTTTGTGTGTACAAAGGTTAAATTGGTACATTTATCACCTTTCCCCCCCTCGTCCGTTAGTTCCTTTTATGTTGTGAAAAACAGCACTGAGGTAAGGCTATGTTCAGGTCAGCTGAGAATACGACAGTGAACTGTTAAATCTTCACAAAATATTAAAAAGAAAAATGTTTTTAAAAAAACTACATAAAAATGCCCGGGAGGTTTTTCTTTTGTTCTCTCATGTCCTTTTCTCTCTCGTGTTCTGCTTTTTCTCTCACCTCTAAGTATCCTCAAGGCCTCAATGTTCTCATCGTCTTGCAACTCGTGCAACACCACGCTCCGAGTTTGGGCTCTGACTCACCAATTTGTCTGAATTCACCTTAACTGAAATCTGCAGTACGCTGCTAAACTTTGACCTCAGCTGACCAGGATCTCTAAGGACATAACACCAGGAAGCTGTGAGTGCGTAATGTCGCCCAATTTAGTAGACCTGTGCTGTCGCGGAATCAAGGAAAATCCCTCTGTTATTCTTAAATCGCAGTACTCAGAAACGACGTGTGGGTGGGCTAGCTGTTCCAGACACAGCCGTTTTAGGATGATAGTAATCCTGCTAAACATCAAGGACCTTGTGAGGTATTAGTGGGGACAAAATTCAGCAATACTGTTGGTTCTAATGATGACTACAATCTCACTCAACCTACCGGGACACAAAAGCAGGGCTCATGAGGCCTTTTTTAATAGCTGTAAGACACCGAGCGTAGACTAACACCCAGACACGACAGGGTGCCAGCCATATCTCTCTCCAAAACTGCCAGCAGCAGTCCATAGGTCCGCCATGTTGCTTCACTAACCTCCATCCTTTCTAAGAGTGTGGCCCGTGGCTATTATAATCTGATTTGTAAGCCTCTGCGTGGCACTTATGTAACAGCAGGGATGAGTCTGTAGCTGGGGAGATAGCTGTGCACACATCCTTCCATGTATTGCTCAGTAACTGGGGGAAGAGAGGGAGGAAAGAGAAGAGGGATAGGTGGCGGTGAGGGGTAGTGGTGGTGGGTGAGAACCAGCTGGCTCTGTGTGTCTGTGTGGTGAAAACGTGCCAGTTTGCAAGCAGTGGGACTCGTGATGATGACGACATGACAACGGCAGAGGATGAGCAACTGCACACGCGACAAAATTTGTCAGACTGAAAGTTATTTATAGTAACGAGTTATTCTCGAGCTATTATATTAAAAATGTGCCATTTTCTTTTTGCAAATTACGGCAGTTATGCTGATGAGCATATTTCAGGCAAGGCAGGCCCAGTGAAGCAGGAGAGTAATCCTGCATCTGTTAAAAATATGACTGATTCTGTCATAAAGTATGAAATTCTCAGTAGGTCTGCCTTGGATGCACATGAACGTGTGAAAAACTCACTATGTTCCTCTTCCATCCACTCAGTGCACTTTTGACTCAGTTGTTAATTTCACCTGTTTAATGAAGTCTTTTTGCCAGCCACTCACTGTTTAAACCTAAAAGCAATTAAGAAAAATATTTACTAAATGTACAGAAAGGGCCTTGAAAACTGCCCACTGCAGAATTTCACTTTTACATATTTAATTGGAGATTATGTATCAGAATCAGGAGCAGGACCACGCCTCCAAACACGCTCCTTCCGGCTGTCATCTATATAGGTTCCCTCAGTTCTGCAAGCTGATCATTCTCGTTTACGTGACCCACCCTCCCTCTTTGTTCTCCATTCTTTAACTTCTTCACTTCTATTTAGTACACGGGGATCTGCCAGGCCCGGGAGCCGTCGCCAGTTCCCTTCAAGGCCTTCCCCAAACCGCAGCTCAATTCATGTCAAATCTTTCACTTTTACCTAGTAAAACGCTGTCAAATCTAAAATGAGGACGTGGGCCCAGCTAGTGAATCTACACTTCAGTGCTCCTGCTGCTGGATTGGGTCAGAATGTAATGTTTGTTGGTTGTGATGCTTTTTTTAGCCTGTAGAAAGACTGAAAGTCTGTAGTGTCAATTTGCCAGTGTTAGTTGGCACAACAGACCCCAAAATAAAGGAAACAGGACTTCTGTTCGTTCTAGTTTGTGAAGACGTTTCATCTCTCATCCAAGAGACTTCTTCAGTTCTAAAAGCTGATGGAGAGTCCCCACCTCTGGTGGAGTTGTCCCCTTGGAGGGGGTCTTGAAAGTCACTGAACCACCCTGTAATCATTTAAGTTGTTAATAGTCAGTTGAGGCAAGGTGTGAATTAAGGCGTATGTCATTACTGAGGCGGAGTTGTGACTCTGAGAAACATTGCCTGCCATCATATGCGTTATAAGGTCACATGAGTCAAGGTGTGTGTGAGGGTTGAAATGCCTGGGAGGAGCTCTCAAGGCTGAGATACAGATGGCTGATAATTGGTGTTGTAGGCCCTCCTTCACTCCTCTCTCAACCCACCTTTACTCACATGATTGCAGGGTGGATCAACAACTCTCAGGACCCCCCCCCCCCAAAAAAAAATTGGACAATCCCACTGGGGTCCATTGGCTATTAGAAGTGACGAAACCTCCTGGATGAAAGCTGAAACGTCTTCATGAACCAAAAAGAAAAAGTGCATCTGCCGTTATTTCAAACGCTGAAGGCTGAGAACCTCCACCGACAGATAAGCTCGATGAAGAACTGAATCGTTCTAGCTCAATGATTAAACTGAATCATTCAATTGTCCATTTGTTTCACTTGATTCATTCAGCCTGTTAATGTTAAAGATTTCTTGCAGGAAGAGTGTTTTGAGAGGCCAGTTCTACTAAAGTGCTTGTCAGATGGTCGATTAGCTTCTTTGTAAGAAAACATTTACAATTATCCTGTTTTTAAATCACTCATTGTGTTTGATGGGCAGTTTTTACTGAACAACAATAAACACCTTTTGATTTACTATATAGCTGAACAGCATGTCATTCAGTATTAAGGTAATCTAGTCGACACAAAGGCTTCTGTGGCGGCTGAGATGGCCAAGTTGGTTTCACAACAACAACAAAAAAGCAAAGAGCAATCGGTTTAGCAAAGACGTATAGTAGAAGATTACTGAGGGGGCTCTTCACTGGGGTTGTGGTTTATGGCTTTTGGAGCATCCTTAAAGGTCTGTTTTAATATGTCATTAGCTTGTTATTTAGAAAACAAACCATTAGCATGCTTAATCTATGAATGGTTCCTCAAGATTGCTTGCAGTCGCTAGGATAAAACTGATCGCACAGAGGCTGTGGCACAAAAAAACCTCCTTGTGATTGCTTTGGTCGCTAACTGATTGCATGGGAGACGTCATACTATCTGCAAATGTGTTAACTGCTAGCTGAATGCTAGTAAAACGTGCAACACAAACAGTAAACTAAGAATGTCCTCCTTCAAAGTAAAGGTCGTACCTATTTGCTGCAGCAAACACATTTCGAAAGGAGCTAGCTTTATTTTGAGGGCAGGCGGTCTCTGTCACTACCGCTCAGCGAGTAGTTGGCGAGTGTTTGCAGACAAGACTGTGGCAATCTGCTAGCGACCAAAGCAATTCCAAGAAGGTTTTTGATGTGACACTATATACCTCTTTGCAACCAGTTTCACCAAGATACCTCTAGCAACCCCCAGCAACCACTTGCCAAATAGTCAGGGATTACACACCGTTCCCTAGCAACCAGCGGTTGCCAGTGGGGTGGGGGTGTCACTGAGTGGTCTCTAAGCCTGTGTAACTGGGGCCTTAATCAGCAAACAGGTAAGATTGTAGAGGCATTCCTTTTTATTTATCACCAACAGACACTGAGGAACATGACCCTAAAAAAATATTTTACATCTTCAGATAGAGTGACTCACCCTTTATTTAAATACACGCCCTGCATAATATGCAAATACGAATTTAATGGCACATCGCAGCATGTCGGTGATCTGTTTCGCTGTACTTGATTGCCAGACCGCAATTTCCATTTCACGTTCGCTCGTCTGTCGGTAGAGATAATGACAGAGCTTTGAGGCCTGCAGAGGACTTGACTTTTTCTAAAACATAAGCAAACAGAAAGGCACCTTCTGTGTGTGCAGTAGATTCACAGTGATATAATTTTTCTGTTTACACAGCAGTGCTGCGAGTTATATCTGTGTGGGTGTAATGATGGTGCTGTCTAGGAAGTGGACGCTGAATATCCGTATTAATGATCGTTATTAAAGCGCTCAGTTGCAACCTGCTGTGTGCAGTGTGCCGTGTGCGTGGGCACGCATCTGTAATCCACACTTCCATGACCACATCAGTTATCCTTAAGATTAAGCCTGCTTGTGAGTATAAAGTTCCGCTTGACTGTCAGTTTACTAAACACAAAGAAGAAGTCGTCTCAACAACTAGACTTATCAGCGCCATGTATGAACTATAGTAACTACAACTGCTGCTCAAGTTGTGATGTCAGTTTGAATAACATCTGATCCGAGAAGATAGCAAGTGTCGGAATACGAAACAGATGGAATATTATACACTCACAGGCCACTTTGTTAGGTACACCTGCTTGTTAATGCAAATATCTACTCACCAATCACACTGCAGCAAGTGACTCTGAATCTGCCGTGGTTGTTGGTGTCAGACGGGCTGGTCTGAGTATTTCAGAAACTGCTCATCTATACTGACACTTCCCTGAGCAACCATCTCCAGTGTTTGCAGAGAATGGTCTGACAAAAAGAAAATATCCAGCAACACTAACTCAAATATCCATGTTATTTAGAATATCTCTGAAGGAACAAAATGTCAAGCAAGCAGAAGACCACACCAGGTGGCACTCCTGTCAGAGCTAAGAGCAGGAAACCAAGGAACTGAGGAGTGTTTCCAGCACCTTCTTGAATCTGTGTCATTAATTATTAAGGCAGTTGAGGCAAAAGGGGTTCAAAGTGGTACTAGGAAGGTGTGCCTAATAAAGTGGCTGGTGCGTAGTGTCATCCAGGTATATTAAGAACCCATCATTTCCTATGAGAACATGTGATCCAGCTGACTTGCAGATTTTGGCGGTCGGAGTTGTTAAAACCAGTGAAAGAGACACAGCAGCCATTTTGTGTGTGTTCTGATTTCTTTGTGTTGTGTGTGTGTTATCGTTCGTCTCAGAGGAAACAGTTCCGCGTCAGGAACGATGAATCTGGCTCGTCTGCTGAGAAAATGTTTGACCTTGTGCCAAAAATCAGCCTCACACATATATACGCAGTCATGCACTCAATGGCCTGGATCTTTATTCTTCATTTAAAAACTCAGCAAACTCCTCACTGCCCTCCACGCTATCAGTCACTGACAGAGAGCAGTCCTCCCACAGAAAACATGACCATTAACAATGAGCCTCAGTGCGAAACAACAGTACTGTTTGTACTGTTTCTGTAAGGATTAATCAATTAATCAGACAATCTCGAGAGAACAGCTTTGATAAAAGCCGGATATTTATTTATTTATTTTATCACAGCCTCTCAAATATAAGGATTCATGTATGTGATGATAAAGAGAATAAAGCATGTTCAGGGTTTTGGCTGCTGGTTGGAATAAACAAGTGATTAAAAGATCATCAAGTCTGAATCACAGAGTGATTAATGATTATGAATAAACGATGATATCACACAACACCGGAGACATTGTAAGAAAATCATCTGCAATACAAAAACATCTCTTTTTAAGTAAAGATGAAATATTGCAGGAAAAAGAAAAAAGCAGAAATATTGGCTTTATTAATCTGTCACAGAGTGAATTATCATTACTCTTCAATTTTAATAGTGTGTCAGTATAATTAATTAGCTCGATGATATGACTCCAGGTCTTATCTGTTTACATAAGACAAAAGGAAGTGATGCCATAGATTGCTGTAGCTACATGGTGTTAGGGACTTCTGTATTTTCTGATTAATATAAAAGAAAATACTTCCTGGAAGGACTATAGATGAACTATACGCAGAGTGAAGACACGTTTGAGTTCTGTTAAAAATCTACTATAATTACCATCTGAATGCACTGCGTTGTAATGCAGCATAACAGAAAGCTGCAACAGAATCAAGCAGAGCTCTGTGTGTGACAGTGTGACAGGTGAGGACATGTTACAGAGGTGATGACGATGATAAGAAAAGCAGGAGAACAAATAGGTGGAAACAAGTGTGTGAGTGTGTGTGCTGTGACAGAGTGTCCGCTGAAAAACGCCATTAATGAAAAGAACTTCCTGCCATGTTTTTTCTACTTCTGCTTCTTCTTCTTCTTTAAAAAACAACAACAACAACATCATACTGGAGTCATGAAATCCAGTTGATTAACATTGCTGATGATGCTACCATCAAGCTAAACCATGATTTAGGAGCAGCGTTGGGTAAAAACAAGCAGTGATGCATTTATGCCAATATCCAAAAAACCCTCAAAATAAACAAATAAATAAAGAAACAAACAAACCCGATTCCTTCTCCGAGACACAAATTTTCAATCTCACTGCAGAAATAACTCACAAATTACACGATGTCATCAATCCGTACCTAATAAAAGCTGAGGAAATTGAAAAGCCTCGCCAGTCCGACGTTTTGTATATTTGATATTGACTGTCTGCTATTCAAGGCCGGTCTGGTTTGATTAGATTTCCTGCCCAAAAAGGAGGTCATGACAGGAGAGAAGAGAAAAACAGAAATGCAATGAAACCCAGAACAGCGAGGACTTCTGCTTCACCTTCACATTTATGTAAAAGCAACTGAATTCTGACGACAATAAAATATAGCAAAACATATAAAAACCTCTCAAGATGAAATGATAAGTATAGAATAATTTTCTGGTCGTCGTCCTATTTTAACATAATTAGTTATTTTTATTTCAGATTTCTGCCGAGTGGGGATTTGAGACTGTTTTGTTAGTGACAGCTGATTAAAATGAGCATTGAGAAAATAAACAGGAAGGATGCTGCAGGCGCGTAAAATATATTTATAAAGAAATCTGGTAAATTCAAAGATTTAAAAATGGATACTGACATAAACAGCATGCAATGACATGTTAAAAACTCCTCTATGAAGGTCATTACGCACTCAGTCGCCAGTTTATTAAGCTCGCTTCAGTAAAACTGCAGCCCTTCAAAACAATTTCACATTTTGAAGGTTTAGTTTTTGTTCACGCTTAAAAGGCAGGAGGTGGTCTGCAGTTCCTGTTTGTGCTCATGCAAACTCAGCAGGTTAAATCAATAATTTATGAGGTTATGCTCAGAACTGCACATCCTTTGAGGTTTTGAGGGTTGAGGCTAATTTTTCTATTTGTGTTCCACTGCAGCAAAAGATACCTAAAAAAAAAAAAAAAAAGCTGCAACTTAATTTTGCTACTTTTTTTGCATTTGGTGACTGACTGACAGTACTTGCAGTGCACCCTCAACTTCTGGGTGACGACATCAGGTCACAAGGCGATTGCACTGGTCACCTGGTGGGAGGCTGAATGTTCAGTACTACATCATATTGTGTTGTAAACTATTAAATGCACTTAGGATTGATTAAAACTGAAGTGTTACCCACATTACAATTCTTCTAGAACTGCCCCACCTTCTTGACTCGCTTCCTGCAAAATGCACATGATCGTCATCCTGTAATAATTTATTTAAATGTCTTCGGCAAACACCTTGTTTCGTGACTGCAGAGACACACACCTACACAAAGTCTACAGCTGCTTTCTGATTAAAAAGCCATCTTATATTGGCTTTTAATTCAAGGTGCCTCATCTACAGCTTTGTCTGTGGGTGGTGTTTGCCATATTGAGTCTGCGGCACATTTTTATAAATCTAAAAGGTGATGAAGAGGATTGTTTATACAGAGCATTGAGCCAAATAAATAATTAGCCCACCGCACAGCAAAGAATAACATGAAGGCAATTATAGGACATTATAGTAAATGTTTAATTAGAATGATTTATTACTAATAAAATGAACATTTTGAGGCCATATTTATAATAGGATTATAGTAAAACAGATGTTTTATCTCTGTTCTCACATCATTTGTAATAATCTTAACATATAGCTTGATAAATTTTTAAAAAAAAGGTTGTTAATCATGTAGGGCATCAGCACTTAAATTGCTAAATGAATCCACAAAAAATAAACCCCAAAAACAGCCTGATGGCAGAGTCGTGAATCTCTGTCACATGGTCTATTTTGCGGCCTTGTCCGGCACATGCTGCACGTTTCACAGATTACCGTGCAGCGCCCTGATTTTGGCTCGCACACAGCTCAAATATGATGCAAAGTCACTGTGCTCCGATTAATCTGAGCATAATCCCTGACAAGCCATTCGGTCTTACCCCCACAGCTGGTGCGAGGCTGTTGTCTGGGCACGAGGCGAGTGAGTGTTTTTTGTGTGTCCACGTCTAGGATGGAAACATGCATTTTCTGTTTGGCGGGAGGGGGTGGGGGATGCTGAGGTTGTTGGTGTTGTTTTAAAGGAACAAACAAATAAAAAACAGAAGGACCCCCCCCCCCCACCACCACCTTGTCACGTCCTGACATGCCCCCCTCTCAAAACACCCGGAAAGCTGCTTTATCGGACATGTAAGTACAATAAAGCGTGTTCTGTTCCCGATCCTCATTACTGCCCCTTCATGAGCCAAATTAGGCATTAAACTGGGGACACAAAGCGCTGCCTCCTCAGCTCTGTTCCCAGCATCCTGCACTTCTCTCCATTTAACTCCATTACTTCCTCCTCTCATCTCTTCCTGCTCTCTCTTCACAAAATAACCCACTTTTCCTAGATTTTTTTTATTTTTCAATTGCTTTCACACACACACACACACACACACACACCATCTGCAGTCAGGGAATGAAACCCATCCGGTATAACGGACAAGAAGAACTTCTTCATTCAAACAGAAATACAACAACTGAAAAATAAAAATCAACCGCAAACACAAAATTCCTTTACCAATATTACATACGAAAAATAAATTTGTGCAACAATAACTGTATTATCTGATATGTTTTGTAATTTTTCTGTCTTTATTAAATATTTGACATAATGAAACATCTGAATAGAGAAAAATCTGTTTAGACGAACTGCTCGCTGCTTAGTTAATGCCCCAGAGGAAGTGGTCACAGTGATCGGGGGTAACTGCTTTAATCTGTAACGCTGTTCAGCCTATCGGAAAATATAAAATAATATAAAATAAAGATAAATAAAATGAAAATAAATAAATGAAAAAGTAGGAATAAAAACTGGAAATGGATCTAATAATTTAAAATAAGTGGAGTACTTGGCTACAGACTATCACTGCCTGTCAGATGTGTTCTCAGTAACGCTGTAAAAGTATAATTAACACCTTTTTTTCTGCTTAAATCTAAAACATGGTGCTTTTATGTGACTTAAACATGACCTCTAATTCCAAGTGAATGCATAATAAAAGCATAAGTGTCCCTAAATTATGTTGCAGTGCCTCTTCGACATGTCCAAGCATGTAGGCAGCTCAACAATCAGTGGGATAAACAGGTTTACAGGGAAATCTTCTGCATTCTTCAGGGTTATAAATGCAAGTAATAATGATGTGACCTGAATGCTCCTGAAGTAGACGCCAGTCCTATCTCTGTCTGCAAGAATAAAACACTTTGCTTCACAATCCTCACACAGGAAAATCTTATAAAAACATATTTAAAATGGGCAAATGCTCATTTTTCTTATTAATTAAGTGTGGTGAGGATAACCTTCTCCTAATTCTTAGTAACAGGTACTGAGAGTTCCTTTTTACCGGCCCCAAGTCTAAGCTAGTGTCTCTTGCAGTGGCTGATGCCAGGAATACATAATATGAATAAAACATCCACCATGGCCTGAATACTGATGCTGAGCGAGAGAAAGAGGATGAGGAAGGAGTGAAAGGAGAAACCACGGACGGTAAAGAAACTGCAGGAAGAAAAAAGAACCTCTAGCGACTGCTGCTGTCAAAATAAGAATGACTGAAATAGCAGAACACCGGGCACCAATGTTTTCACTCTGCACACCTTCTTCTCTGACAGATATCTAGCTGGCTAAACAATGTTCATTCACGTTTGCTCTGCATATTTAAAAAGTCCAATGTGCCGACAGCGCCCAGTCACTGGACGAGCTAATAATAGGGAATATGGGGAACGCTGCAGGTCGTGACTGTCTTTAACCCACAGAACAAAAACCTGACGTCAGAACAATGGCAACTCCAAAGGCCAGTGCTCAGTCCACAAGCTCTCCGTGGGCTGCTGCTGCTGGTTTTCAGCTGCTTAAACCCGATTAAATAATTTAAGTAAACATACAGGATTTAGTTAGATATACAGCGTGCCAGATCTGTTACTGTGTTGTTTTTGGAGACACCCTTTCCGTGAAATGTGTGGCAGCAGCTCTGGAGAAAGCTAGTCACACGCTCAAAGGTCAATAAAAACTTGTCGTAATACTATCTTTAGGATTAATGCAGTGTCAGGGAAATTAATGATTTGTTTGAGATGTGGTGATGGAGGTGGCGTTTGACTTTCACACTGGATGAAAACCTGTCACAGGTTGATATATCTATGTGAAGGTCTAAATTTCTTTCTGAAGCCCGCCTAATAAGAAAACAAGAGTTTGCACGTGTGCTGTTCAATATACGGCAAAACTGTGTTAGAACCAGCGAGAAATCTTCCAGTTTGAAGACAAAAATCAAACATTATATATCTTGGAACTTTACACAAAAGGTAGAAGGGCACTACAGAAAAGTTTGATATTTAGCTGGGAGGAAAATGACAAGCAAGTGCAGATAATTAGAAGCACCAATGAAGGGGAGAAATAAAGGAGATAAAAAGATGAGAGGGATATTAATGCAGGTACTGCTGCTGGACTGGATCCAGTGCAGCACTGCTTTTACTGCAGTGCTGATCCACTGCCGGCCAAACCTGGATTCACTGTGTTGACTTAAAGAGAGAGCTTCCAGGCCTTTGGAGGACACTTCACCTCATGATGTACGTGCAGGAAGAAGGGTGCCACATATGACGCGAAGCAGAACGGTGGGAAGAGTACAGCACCTGTTTGTAGTCTCCTGCATGTCTTTTCTGTCACAGACCAGAAATCAAGTATTTATTAACAGTAAAGATTCCCATAAGTGCCACCTTGGGTTTGTTCTATAACCTTAAATGGGATATTTTATGCAACATGGTACTGCAGCTCAATATTGCTATTTTGGACTCTATTAGCCTCGAATGACTCAGTTCAATTACAGCTCTTATTGATCTCATCATCTCATGTTAAGCCCCTCCCCTCCCTCCTCCTCACAGTGTCTTATGATTGGCTGCTCTTCGCAAACAGATGGTTTTCAGGTTGAACCTGTCAAGTGAGAGGGACTTCTGGGCTCACAGCCAGAGCTGTATGAGAGCATCATGTTGAGGATTTATGCTCTCAATGACATCATACAGAGCCTAGAGCAGTGTCAGAGTTCCTGTTTTTCACTCCTGACTATAGGATGTTTTTAAACAATGGGTCAAAAAAGAAAAATACATTTTCTGTGAATTTTACAGAAACTTTTAATTGTATAATTACAGTCCAGTCTAGGCAATGAACGACACCTTTATTCCTTAGGTTAAAGATTTCTTTCATTAACTAGAGCAGTGTCTCTTTATCGTGTGGAAAAACTGAGACAAACAGCAATGTTGAATTTGCAGTTCTTATATTAAGATATCTTCTCGTGGATTAAATGTGCGGTTAAACGTCTTTTCACTAAAAGAAAGGGAAGTTTTACTGGTCCGGCCCACTTTAGAAGTGTGCTGCATGTGACTTACATGTGATTACAGCATGATAGGCACCATTTGACTACAATTTAAGCTCTGCCATCTAAGTGGTGCTGTTTTTCTAACCTTTTCAAAAGCAAGAACAGGCTGTTTCCCATGCCATCCCTGTTTTACACTGTGTGAAATTTCTGATATTTAGAAAAAAATATTTTGGCCAATTAATAGAAATAATCCATCAAATAACTGAGAAAGAAAGCAAATGTAAGCTGCAGCCTTACCCAGAATTTAGAAGTAAAAAAAGGATCCTGTCAATTGTCAAAATTCAGCATTGAGCTGCATTTTTTCCCTACAGCCTGCATGTGAGTAAATCCCTGCAGAGCTTTTCTGTCCTCCACACTCTCTCCCGACTTCGGAGAGTTTGTCCTTCTGCTGCAGCCTTCAGCATCTCTTGGCTGAATTCTCCCTCTGCCTCTGTGCCACTCCCTATCAGCACAAGGATGCTTGCTATCCTCCTCTTCATTGCTTTTCTTATCTCTTATCTCTTATCCTTGCTTCACTCTTGTTGTTCCTCCCGCCCCATCTGTTATCTCCCAGCTGGATCTGTTTTACGCTGCACTGCAGTAGGCCTATAGCGAGGATCCAGGCTGAATGAGTCACCCACTTGCAATCTGCTGCCCTAAAGCCCTGCAGGCGTCAATCACATCCAAGGACCCTGCTGCTATCCCCAGGCTCGCATGGGTGTCTGTCCATGGGCGTTCACATTTTGTCACTGCATACTTTTCCAGAACCAAGAGATGATACTGGAAAGATATACACACACAGTGTTACATGCTAAAGAATTTGCCTTTCACTCACAAACTAAAATGAACCGCCCAGTTTTTGAAGAAGCATAAATCAGAGTGGCACGTGTGTAGCTGCTATATTAGCATTCAGCACACACGCTGGGAAATCTCCAGTAGAACCAGGCCTGACTGCTAAATAAAGGATCACTACTCCCATTACCCACTGCAAGAAATATACGACGTTCAAATCTAATAACTGCCTCTGGATTTTACAACTCGTAACGGCTCGCAGACAGCCCCAGAATCCAACAATCTCTCATCGACATGTAGCTAAACTATCTTCACAGATAATTTCATTTGCAAACAGATCAAGGCTGCTTGTATTTCTGTTCCTCAACTGCATCCTCACCACTGATTTCCATCTTTTGGCATCCACTGAAACATAAAAGGTGGCGTTATTACCCAAATATACCAGTGCATAGATTTAAAAAGTAGTGCAGGTTGATTCCAAATTATACTGTTATCATGTCAATGCGCACATTTTTACTCATATTGATGTGTGCTATACTATAGCTAATAACCTGTACGCCATATTGCAACATTGTGTTGATCATTACCCAAGAACAGGCTGAAAACGTGAGTAGTGCATATGCAGAACAGCCACGAGTCTGGATCGAGATAACAGTCTCTGCAGTGTGTGAGGTACGGTTGAGATGCACATGTAATGCAAACAGGAGCGAGCTCTACACACATGCGTAATTTCAGTCATTTTCAGAATACATTTTATGCAACAAGAAGCTAAATATTCCAACACGGCATGAAACAAACTGGATTAAACCTCTTTAGACTCACTATGTTTTATATTGCAAGCGTGACTCATACGGAGGGAGCCAAACTTGGAAACTCGTCAGCTTCTTTCTGACACTGACGAGAAGCAAAGAAACCATTTTATCTGAAAAGCCTGCAAGAGTGAAACCCCCCAAAGACTCTCTTTATTTTTTCATCTCTCACTGGTTCTGCCACACGTTCTCAAGCTTTCCTGCTCATCCTCCCTCCCTCCTCTCTCCTGCAGCTTCTATTTGATGAACAGATTTTCGTCTTCCTGCTTGCAGGACCGAGATAAAAATGCGCTCACCGCAGCCCTAAACCCCCCCAAAACCGGTATTGAAAATAGTCCCATCACAAGAAGCTTTTGTTTTCTAAACAGTTAGCAGACGGTACAATATAAAAAGCTGCACGTCCACACACACACACACACCATTGGCTGCAAATGAACCTGAAAGCGACGGTGGCATCGTGACAGTAGAATCTGCTCTAAGCGTGACTCATTTGACTCCGAGGTGGAGTTGACTTGTGACGTATTAAGCCAGAGATCATCACCTTTAAAAATAAGATGGTTGAAAACACTGCTTGTGAGCTTAAAAACAAAAGAGGAAGAATACACTGTGCTGTCGTTATAGCAGGTTTAAATGAAATACAAACACTTTCGAGGTATTGTAACCTATTATAGCATGTGCTGAGTTACATCACATAGTGAGAATGACTAATGGATTGCAGATTAAATGAAGAAAGTTTTTTTTTAAAAAAAAGCTATTCCTAGGGACCCTGCTGGGTTTTACCCTTCATGCCCCCATGCTTCACTTCTTTTTAAAATGGCCCCCATTATTAATGCAGCACACAGGGCATCAATGTCCTTGAGCGAGGGCGAGAGATGTATTCTGTCAGAGAAAAGTGTGATTATGCTTGTGTGAAATAAATTACTCTGCGACGCATGTGAAAAGGTGAAACTGAGTTTGCGTTTGTGTATTTCGCACTGAAGTCGCAGTTAACTTCAGGGTATTCTGCCTTTTATGAGCCGTTTTTCTCAGCAGTGTCTACAATAAAGAAATGCATCTTCCTCCTCCACTAAAACGAGGATTTGCTGTTGCTCATACAGCAGACGCCATAGTCCTCAACTCCAGACTGAAGCTGCACAGATAATTAGCAATTAGAGACACATTGGGCTAAAAGGTCGATACAGCATTTTAGGATAAAAAAAATTTCAGTTCACATCTAATTTTGATGTTAGTGTGGGTTTGGATTTTCAAACAATCACTCCATAAGTGATGTATACAGGCCTGCTTGTGCGGGTATATCATCTATTTGATGTTCCTGAACTTAATTTTTATATAACTTAATATGCAGTAACATCTGTTATAGTATATCATTGCTGAAAAAAATCAACTATTTGATATGAATCGTTAATCTGTCATTTTGATCTTATTTTTTTCAATAAACTGAATAATAAGGTGCTTGAGGCCTCAAGGTGCTTTACGTTGTTAGTTAAAAACCCTCAAATCATAGAGAGAAAACCCCAACAATCAAACGACCCCCTGTAAACGAGCACTTGACCACAGTGGAGGGAACATCCATCAAATCCCCAAATTTATTTTCCAGTCATATAACACCACAAGAACCAGTAAATGTTACTGGGACACTCCAACCAGAGAATTTTTGGGGGCATATTTGCTTAAAAATGGTCTAAAGTTTATCTGGGAATTTTTATTCACTGATTAGCCAGAGTATGGAAAATCAATCAATTGTGAATAACACAGGTAATCAGTTCAGGCTTCCTGACTTCACTTTAACATGCATCACGGACCAAGCACTGACCTGCAACTCACAGGACTCAAATCATCTCCTCCTGCAGCCCCGTGCCAGACGCCACAGAACAACACTACAGGTTCTGCATCCGTGTCCTGATAGGTCAGAGGTGTTTTAGTGGCACTACGGGGACTTATACAATATCAGGCATATGATTTTAATACTGTGGCTTATTGCCTCTAGCCTGCACTGAGACGTGACAATGATAAAACAACTGAAGTAAAAAAACAAAAGCAGATATGGATATAGATTATTTATTACTGCTTTCTGACCATTATGAATCTCTGAATCTAACACTTCATGCATTGACGACGTCTTCTCGTGTTGTGTGACTGTCTTCTTAAAGTATGGTTGAGCAACATTTGTCATCTGTGTACAACTAGCCAGCTTCCCACATAAATCTGGGCTTGGATTACAAGGCTGTGGCACAGGAACAGAGGGGTTGAGGGGAACCTTCTGCCATTGGGATTCTGAGGAAGAGGGCTCTGTGTGTGTGTGTGTGTGTGTGTGTGTGTGTAATGTTGAGGAACAGACAGCAGGAGACCACAGAGACAACACACTGTGAGCCTAAAGCTGATTAAATCACACTGGGAATAAAACAGATTAATGAAGACAGCACCAAGTAAAAATCTTCAAGTTCAGATACAGTTACTGCATATTTAGACAGTCAACAACACCTCTTTATGCATGCACAGATCCACATAAATCTATGCATATTTACAAATATAAATGCTTATGTGTATCCCCACCTCTCTTTTACTCTCTTGCGCGTGCACACACACACACACAGATTCATCTGATGACGAGAAAGGAACATCTGCAAGGAGAGGGAGGGCGTGCTAATGGGTGACAATAGACTCATCACACAGAATTAACACAATCAGTGCAGCCATCCAATGCCCTGTGTGGGCTGCTGTCTATTTCAAATCAGATAAAATGAGCTCTTGATTAAAACTGAGAAATGTGTTAACAGAAATTTGAGATTGTTCCCAATTACTTCACTTTGTCTTTTATTTAACACTCGAACCCGATCCAGTCTCCCAAACATAATGCACCTAGCGGTGATCTGCAAGCACTGCTCTTTAGGAACATGCAGTCCGAATGTATGATTCATTATCAACACAGGCCTTACAAATGTCAGTGTGACATTAGCACTAATATAAATGACTCATGTTGGGAGATGTGAAAAACAAATGAAAAAACAATAAGAGTCTACTGCATGTCGATGTTGGATCTCGAGCTGCCAATTGTTTCAGTAAACTCCTCTCCTCACGAGCTGCTACTTAATTCTCAGTTAGTCAGTTTCAACCTGCAATTAAGAGTGTTCACTATCTCCAGGCAGAGACCTTGAATAGACATGTGATTATTACTGTCACATTCAATGCACTATTCCCCTCCATCTCAGAGACAGCTGCTCATAAAGTTGAAGAACAATGCAAAGTGAGACTGGTCACTAAGGCCATTCTGAGATTGCATAAACTGCTGAACAACAGGGGGAGGGCACACATGTGTGTGTGTGTGACTTACACAGGCTCTGTGTGTCTTGCAGTGAGGGCCCTGAAGCTAATGGACAGTGTCATTGTGACTCAGCCCTATAAATGGAAAACCTCCCGAAGTTTCCAAGCTAGAGGAAATAAAACTCACTCAAGGCCTTTGAGATGCTGATACATTCAAGGTCCCACTTAAGAGCACTCTGATTGGCTCCCGAGTTAAAGGTGATTAAACCTTCAGGTTGTGCACTTTGACCTGAAATAACATAATAATACATGACTAGCCTAAAATGAGAGGGTTGAGAAAGCGCGTTGGGTAACCTTGAACAGAATACATTTGCGCTGGGCTTGCGCTTTACAGTAATAATAATAATAATAACCGATGATTCGGTGATGGATGGGGAATGCTTAATTCAATTTATCACCTGGTGTCCCGCAAAAGGCGATAAGTGCATTTAGAGGGCGCAGAGGTCATGGCGTGCCGATGCTGGTAGGAGCGGATTTCCGCCAAGGCGCACTTAACGATTGCATAACGAGGTGCGCCTCGGAGTTTCTCCTGTACTTAACTCGTCCTTCATTTCAGGGCCACAACTTGCGCATTGCAAGAGTGAGCGACAAGCACGAGCTGCAGCTCCGATGCTTGTCAGCGCGGAATGTCATCTGAAGGGTACGGAGAAGAACCGACGTTCCCGACATCACTGTCATCACAGTGTTGTGCCATCTGGCTCCCAGATGGACACGCAAAAAGCGTGGCACTGAATAATTATCGTGTTTTCCCATCACGCACTGAATAACCACCGGAGTCAAACACGACTGATGCATTCTCCCGTTGGTGCAGTGCTGCAGCACGCCAGTGTTTTCAGCGGAGTGCACCCCAGAACCACAAAAACACCAGAGGTTGTAGGTGATAAATGGAGCACGACTAGCAACAACACTGCGAGTTAATGCAGCGACATTTAGCGTGAATTAATCATCACTGTGTTGGGGATGAATCTCTGCTTTTCCAAACCTCACGCCACTCCTCCTCCCCCCAGACAACGTGACACTGTAAGTGGAAGATCTAGTGAGAGCCGGAGCACCGTACGCCGCATCTTCTTACCTGAGTGGCTTTGTGGAATTGCTTTTTCAGCCCCGCTACAGACATGTTCGCTAAATCGAGGTTCTAGCTGGGAATACGAAGTGCTGCTGCAGGTGTGAGCAGGGAATCTCGCTCCTAATTGAATCTGGTGATCTTGCAGCCGTGGCTAACTCCCGTCTACACTGGTCTTCACCAGAGGGATCTCCTGCGAGAAGGGGGGGGGGGGGGGGGGGGTGCTAAAGCCCTTATCAGGCTATTGGATGTCAAAACCACATGTCTTAAACGGCTCTGACGTCGAAGCCTGCTCAGTTTAAAGCGGCCGCCTCCTCACTACAGCCGAACTCTAAAAAGGGGACTGAGGTATTTCTAATCTAAGCTCGTTTAGCAGAAAAGACGCGAGACTAACGTGATGCGATACCAAGAAAAAGGATGACATTACTCTTTATGTCTCAATGATTGGAGAGGATCTAGGTGGTAGAGCTACATGGGTTGGTGAGAGGCACTGTGCCCAAATGTGATGTGTGAACGGTTTCCGTGGGAGACGGGGAAGAAAGAAAGAAGTATGACCTTTACACCTCTGCGTTTCAGCATCTCCAGCACCCTGGACAGCGCCCATCTCTCAAGGGAGAGAGCCGTCCCACCCCGAACAACCAGACTACAGCAAACCAATAATTACTATTATCTCCCTTACGAAAGTCTCTAAGTGTCTCAGAGCCATAATGAATGGTTACACTGCAGGTTCGGCTGCAATACTGACTATTAATTGAGAAAAAGTAATGTACCATAGTAATATGCGTGTACCTACACAAGCTTTCAGAGCGCAGAGGACACTATAGCAGTGAGGCAAACATGAGAAAGAAATTAAAAAAGCAACATTAAAACCATCTTACCTATACAACATTTAGCATAACTCTTATTTTATTAACCACTCGTAGAACAGACAATGTTAGACTTTTAAAGTCATTTTGTGTGTTTATATTTCTCTTGTTTTTATTTTTAAGGTATTTTTTAACATAAATTCTCAGAAAAAACCCAGAACTCAGAAAAAAAGTCCGTTCCCAACTATCCAAATCATATCGCTTCTGTACTTCTTGCTCAGTGTATTAAATGCAGCCTACTCGTGCGTCATGGTGCAAAAACTGTTTTGGCATCAACTCACACAGAAAATTAAATGCAGTGCAGAAATTCACTGTCACGTTCCATCACACCTATAAGACTTAGCAAGTAACTTGCGCACACTCAGTGTTATGGTGTAAAAAAAATATCTGAAGTTTTCACACACACACGCTTACGCGTGAGTCCATCACCTCTCAGATCCAGACTCAGTCCATTAATCACTGCATCCATTAAAACAATGAAAAGCCTGCTCAAAAATGCAGGACCAATGCGAGCAGCGGGTCTGAATTCAAACAAACAAGTCACCTGCACACATTTGTCAGCTCAGCGGCACCCCCTACGGCGCCAGATGGCTAGTCTACTGTCTGCTGGCTACTTGGGCAGACAGTCAGAGACGCATCCCATATGGCCGAGGTTAGAGTATTTGAATTAGGCTCGGAGCATGATCACAAAATTGGCCATGAAATCGTAAATGTGGCCATATCTGCGGCCGCGACGTACTTAAATGAAACGATTCGCAGTCGAGAAAATTAACTCTAAAAGGCGCAATCATCTTACAAACTAGATAAACGCAAGCATTCAAATGTATAACTTGTTTCCGAAAACAAAGCACAACCGGCGAAATGCAAACGACAGGTGGTAAAAGTTATACTGTGTCCATTTGTCTGTGGTGGGAGGAGTGCTTCTCAGCAGCAGGGCGCATAGTGGGTGTAAGAAGTGCAGAAGCGCTGGCAGCACCAAAGTAACAACCGAAGGTCTCTAAGATCAGACCACAGTATGTGCAGGGAGACCACGCAATACGTTCATAGGCCGCTTTACATTTTAGAGTAAAGAGCAATATTTCTATTTTCTTATGTAAAATATGAACACCTCACACAGTGGACGCATTCGCGCTTTAATGTGAATGTAGTAAACGGAGAGGACTTTTAAGTATTCTGGCTAAATTACAAACTGTAATCTTCAACACAGTTTCTTTATTATTATTTTTGTCTTTGTGTATACTCTAGTAATAACCAGGCATTACACCACAGAACATCAGAACTGGTGAAAATGAGCAGCGTTTGCTGTGTTAGTGGCGCCATCATGTGGTGAATCCCCGAACACGGGTTTATTCATGTATGTTTATTATTTCTGTTTCTGTTACTGAAATAACAAAGAAACAAAAGGTCCAAAAAAGTAGTGATTTTAATTTAGTGACATAACTTAATCTTGAAAGGGTGTCACTGTGAACAGCCACTGAAGTGGAAGGCCAAGGCCAAGCTCACAAAAAAACAGCGACAATGGGCCTGTCACGAGAATTTCTTGAATGTTATAATTTAAAAGTTGATACTAACTTTTTTTTGTGGCTGGCGAGGTGAAAAGTCGGTTTTGTTTGTCCACAGTCCAGATTAAAAAAAACTGCTCTGCTTCCACCTAGTGGTAAAAGATGATGCAGCACCGCTGAACCGCATGAGAAACACAGACCTTGCAATAGGCCACATATTATTACAATAAATGATAGTGGCCTCAGAGATTTGTGCTGTCTGTCTGTCTGCTGCAGTAGATTAAATGATGTGAATGTTGTGCTATCCTCAGTTTTCCTGCTCGCTGGCCTTCTGCAGGCAGCTCTTATAAACTGCTTGGTTCCTCAGCTGCTTCAGGTGACCCTCTGTCTTACCTCATGAGACATTAAGTCTCAGCTGTACTTTTCACACAGACGCTGAGCTGAACTCAGATGTTTGTCTCATCTACAGCCATCATAAAAATAAATCACACACTCTTTCAATTCTAAGATTTTACAACTGAAAACATAATAAAACAGCCTCTGGAATTATTTAAATACCTCACACGAACAACTACACATGGCCCATTACACTGTATCTATAGTTATTTAACCAAAACTAATCCAAACTGCAGAAGCAGGTGTGTGAAAAACTAAGTACACCACATTATTCAAGAGCTTGCAGAATCACCTTTAGTAGCAATAACTTGGAGTAACTGTTTTCCCTTTTCTTTACAGCGTTGCATCAATTGAGGTTTGCGGGCATTTGTTTATGCACATCTGTCTTAAGGTCCCATCACCGCATTTCTTTTGGTTTAAATAAGCTGTGTTTGCTTTTCATTAAATGTGGCGCTGTACTTAATGACATCTCCACTTTGGTCTCATCTGTCCAAAGGACATCGTTCCACAAGTGTTGCGATTTGTTCAGGGGCAAGTATGTGCTTGTGCCATACTTGTTTGGTCTTCTCCTGATTGCACTGTCATGAACTTTAATATTTAACATGCTTACTGGGGCCTGAAGCGTCTGAGATGTCACTCTTGGATTTTTTTGCAGTTTCTCTGAGCACTGCTCGGTCTGATCTAGAAGTGAATTTTCTGAGACGTGCACATCCTGGGAAGATTGGGACTTTGTGTTAACACACATCAGATTGCTCCAGACCAAACACCTTTCAACACATCTTATAGAGGTGCTCACACTTGCTTATGATCAGTTAGTCAGATGCAGATGGTTAACAGAAGCTGGCTGCACCATTTCAATTCCTATTGAAGCAATAAGCGCACACTTATTTATCTATTTATTGCTTATAATTTTGGCTTGGTTATTGTTGAATAAATATTGAAAGGATATATTACGTCATGTATTTTGCAGATGATTTTTTTAATGTCTTTATGCACAAAAAACTTTGATTTGAAAGATGGTGTAGTTTCTCCTTTACAATGACTGCACACTAGTAAAAAAGAAAATGAATATACAGTGGTGGGCAAGAGTATACGGACTCTTTAGAAATTTCTACATCAAGTGATCATAACCTGTGATCACATAAACACACACACACGAGAATGAGTTTTGGCAGAGAAAGCCTTAAATGAGCTGTAGCTGGTATCAGATCCGCAGCACATTCACCGATTCAGGAAGAACTTTTGACAGTTCTTACTTTCAACTTCAGCTCAGCCACATTATATGAGATTTTCTTCAGTGTTTGGGATCCTTTTCATGCTACATCATTCAACCTCTTCTG
Organism: Neolamprologus brichardi; assembly: GCF_056152115.1. Lineage (NCBI taxonomy): Eukaryota > Metazoa > Chordata > Actinopteri > Cichliformes > Cichlidae > Neolamprologus > Neolamprologus brichardi. The sequence continues at coordinate 14,061,805 of NC_142109.1, forward strand.
AGCTTCAGCTAGCGAACACTAACCCAGTTATTACCTTGTCACTGATGGTGAGCAGGATATGCCCAGAAGCTGCAAAACAGCTCCACATGCCGATACTACCCCAACTTTAACCCGTCACGCGTAGTGTAACAATGAGTGATACTGTAAAAAGAATAAAATGGCACATGTTCTGTAGAAAATATAATACAAATCATATATTTGGTTTGCTCTAGGCTTTTTTACACCATAAGCAGTGCTCACTCAGGCCACCTCTGCAGCTGGCTTCAATCGTTGCTTGTAGAGTCTCGCAGCTTTTAGTTTGTTCTACAACAAATGGGATGCAGCTCAGTTTTAACTACGTTGACTGTGCCGGCGTTTGACTCGGGCAGTCAAGGATATTCTACCTCTTTACCCTTAAAAATTCTTTTTTAAGGTTCTGTTTGGGATTGTTGTCCTCCTAAATAATGAATTGTCATCCAGTGAGTTTTGACACATTTGGCTGAATCTGAGCACACAGTAAGCTCCTCTACAGTACTGCATAAAGCCTGTTGCTTCCATCCACAGTGAAATCATCAATAAATGCCAGCGTGCCAGTTTCACTGGCAGCCATAACTGAAGCAACCTGTTTGATAGATGGGGTGGTGCTCTGGGCCATGAGCTTTTTCTCTCCACATTTCTCCATCAATTTGTAGAGTTTGACTTTTGTTTCTTTTCTTTTCTTTTTTTTTTTGCCTGTCCCGTTTGGCTCTTTTGCCATCAGAATTATTGTCTAAAGGCGAAGAAAGATGCCCAACGGATCTACTTTACCAAATTGACCATCCCAGCCTTGCCGTAATGGTCTATTTGATTCACCTTTTATTGTTTATTTTATTTTTTATTTTCACTTGCTAGATACGGGACAGACTTGACTGGGGAAAAGAAAGGGGAGAAAGAAAGAGGGAAAGAAAAACAGGGGGAAGAGGGACGGGGATAAAGGGCAAAAAACAAAAACCAACAAAATAAGCAGACAAAAAATACATCTATCAATCACCTGGATCACCTGTTGAGAAAGAAAAAAGAAAACAAGCAGAAGAAAACGAGAGCAATAGAATAAACAACATCACGATGATCTATGGGAATATAACAGTAAATACTAAATATTAAACATTATTGTGCAGCACGTAATATCGACAGCGCACAGTGTGCTTTGAGGTAGGAGCCAAAAAGGGTGTAGTTTGTGTGTGTGAGCACCCGTGTGTACACCTGTGAGCATGAGCGCGCTTGTATTTAAAAGGTTCCTTCATGTAATGACCTGCTAGAGGGTGTGGGGAGCCACAGCCCCGTCCTCCAGGGCATGAAGCAGTTATGGAGGAGATCAAAACTCCAGACATCCAGAGGCCCCCAGAACACAAGAGACCAAGGAAGACCAACAGAGGGGCAGCCGTGCCACTATCCCAGAAAGAGCTGAGGAGAGTCCCAGATAGGGGTCACTCAGCAGCTGCGGACCATAAGCCAGGGGGGGTTGCAGTGACGTGCCCGTGAGCTCCGCCGGCAGCCAGCTGTGCCAGAGTGACCGAGCCCCAGGCCGAGAGGCCGAGGGCACCCCACCCCCGAAGTGGCCCGAGCAAGCCCCAGGCTCCAGGCCCCGATAAGCAGCCACCGAGGAGTGAGCTGGTGTGTACCTGGACGCCCATCCCCGGACACAAAGAACCACCAATGCACCGATGTCTGAGGGCGTCTGCCACTGGCAGGGGGAGTGGTGGGGGGAGATATGCCTCCATACCTTGGAGGACCTGAGATGTCCTCAGAGAGGTGGCGTCTTATACCCAGCCTGACATATAGACACAGACATACAGGCACACACAGATACAAACATCCATTCCCACCCTCATGCTCTCATATGCAATTACTCAACACTCACCCAACATGGAGACAGACATACAGGGACACTGTACTCACAATCACACTCCCCAAGCGTACTCTAAGCCCCGGGTCTAGGTACCCTTGCTCCTGGAGGGGGAAACTGCACCCAGACCCAGGTGGTGTTACCCTTTTCCCTGGGGTGGGGAGAAGCAAACTACCCCGACTCCGCAGCAGCAGGGAGGCCCCACATTCCAGACCCCAGTCGGACGGCCAACTTCTCCTCCTAGCCCCCCCGCTCCAGCAGGCCGCAGAGAACGGGGGTGTGAGAAGACTCCAAACCTCCCTCCGCCTGCTCATATGTAGTGTTGATGCATGTGTGTTCTAAGGTGCGTTTAAAACCCAGGAGGGCATGGAGCTACCTGCTTTGACTTTTGTTTCATCTGTCCTTAGAACTGTGTACCAGAAGTCTGTGGGCTTCTTTTTGGATGTTTTGGAGAAATGCTGAGAAAGCTTCCTTATAAAAAAATTAACAGCTGCCCAAAAACATACAGTAGCGTCAGACTCTTGATAACTTTGCGATCAGCACATTATGTGTTAAATGTGCAACACAGTTCTTTCAGTTATGATGCTAACTTATGAAATTAAAGCGAAAACCTTCCACTCTAAAACAGCCTAAAACTTAAACCTAAAGGTCAAAGTATAATAAAATCAACAGGCCATGTCTTTCATCAAAGGCAGAGATGCAATCCCAAGCTCACCAACTGGATACTCTTCATTCCTCATGCAAGTCAAAGACAGATTTGATTTAAATGAAAAGTCATTTGTGATAAGAGTCTGTAAAAGGAAACAACTTTGCTTCATTGCGCTGAAAATCAGCTGCTCTGCTTAAAATACGACGTGTATTCTTTAGCATATATGACAAGCTTATGAATGTAAATACAGCATTTCGAGGAGATTCTAGTTTCCTTATTAATGAGTTTATTAAGAAAACCAAATATTTTAGGGGAAAACCAAGAAGAATGTGTTTTTTACAATGATCGCTGTAACTCATAAACCAGGTATATGCTCATAAAACATACAGCCTGCACCCTGGATGATTAAACTTCCACGAGCGTCACTTTGCATGAGCTGAAGAACTGATTCACCTTTCCATGACTTGGAAAGAATTTGCATATAGTTGGCTATCGTCCAGCGCACTGTGCTATAACATGCCTTGAAATGCTTGAGCAATAAACCAAGCAGAACAAGCACCGCAGTTTGACTTTTCAGGAGGGCTGACGCTATGTTGGACCAATCAGAGGGAGAACTGACAGAGCTATGTCGTGATTGGTGTTTAGGGTAGTTTAGTTAATGCAGTAGCGTTGATCCAACGTAGCACCAGCGTTTTAAAAATAGGGCTAATCCTATCTGCCATAACGTGTAATGATCTTTGTGAGTTCTGGGTTAGAAATGGGAATGGGTTAATAAAAGTCTTTAAACTCCACAGAAGAGTTCTCGAAGCATATTTAAAGGTAGAATAGGAAAAACACACATATATAGGTACAAAATAAATAGACACATGCTAGTAGGTGCTAAACATATACAATCATCAAAAGGCACAGGAGACAAAGTGAGCAAACCAGACAGACTCAGGTGCCAATGTGTAAAAATAAGTTTTAGTTCTAGTTTTAAAAGACTCCGTGTGGATAGTATTCCATTATCATAACATACCTGGCTGAGACTATCAGTTCTCCTCTGAGCAAAGTCCTACTTCCCTCACCAGAGGGTTTGTCAGAACCTCTTTATAGCCAAATAGCAGGCCTCACTTATCACCACCTATCGCCTCTGTGTGGTGACTGAAAAGTGAAATTACAGGCACAAGGGGCTTTTGCTCAGCGCCTGTGCTCACAGACCAGATAGTCTACGAAGTCGATGAAGATCATCAAAATCTTGGAGAGGAAGATTTGTTCCTTTGCTTTGATCAAGAGAAGGTGCCTCTACCATCTGATCAGGTAACCTTTCTGTGGTGTTTTTTTTTTGTGGTAATATCCAAGACCATCTGAACTGATTTCCTTGGGATCTTTAAAATTTACTTAGTATTTACTTACCATGGTCTTTTACTAAGAAAAATGGATTTTAGTGTTCAGGAATGTGCTGCTTTATATTCATTGTCTGCATCTGTAAAACTAAGCAGACTGTGAATCACATTCCCCAGATTGTTTCTTTTTACCTCTGAGGCAATGAACCACAAGAAACCTTTTTTTTATATTAATCGTTAAAACATTAGCAAATGGTTGTGTTTATATTTCATCATACATAAAGCCCTTAAGAAAGATTCAATGTATCCTTTATGAACCTGTATGTGTTTGTGTGTGTGTGCAGGTGTTAATAAGAAAAACAAAAAATGGACTGACTTCTACAGCAGACCAGGGGTCATTTGTCACACATATGCCAGTCATGCCACCAGAGACAAACAGCTAACATAAGCCAGGCTGTAGTCATGTGTTTGGGGGTCTCATAAGGTCCACCAATCCCCACGTCATCTCGCTCCACTCAAACATGCTAATGTACCTGTGCTCTGCTCTAATTGGTCCCAGTGATGCTCGCCCTGCTCCACCTGTGTTCATGGGAAGCCTCCAGTCAGTCCTGCAGTCAGGCCCCCGCCACTGCATGCGAGTGCGCAGAGCTAATATTATGCAAACAAACACTTTGTTGTTTGGCACTTCGTGCACCGACCCGCCACTGTGGAAGAAAGGGAGAAAGTAAGTAAAGGGAAATAGAGAAAGGAACAAGGGGTGTATGAGTAGGGGTGGTGGTGGTGCTAGAATTCATTAGTGTGATTACCTGAGGTGTGCTACTTTACAGGGGGTAATCTGCCTGCCTGCTTCATACCCTCCAAACTTCAGCCAGTCCGCTAATGAGCGCTTGGAAAAGTTAGTCAAGGTGGAGAGGTGCTTTGAGGGGCTGTGCACCTTAGACTAAGGTGTTATTATATATGCCGGAGCAGAAAACAAAGGATGGATGCCTATTTTGTAACAGAGGATAAATGAAGACTGGTAATGTTTTGATACACGTGGAAAAAATGGCGTAACAAACAGTGGGCCGACTGATGAGGTTGAAACCTCAGGACAAAAAACTGGCACGTTTAAAGGTCGAAATGTCTGACAAATTAGACATACAGTACACTTTGATGTGAAATATCACGAATATTTTCAACGTCATTTGAGGCAACATCCCACACTAATCAAAAGGACACCAGAGGGTTCAGGGAATCTCACTGAAGAGCCACTTCTCTCTGAGGTATTGTCGAGGACAGCGGCTTCGGTCCTGTGCTGTAAGAGTAGGTGGATTAGAGATGGGATCAACCCCTGTCTCATTCCCCCCCTTTTTCCTCTCTTTTTTTTCACGGCAGAAGCTTTGGCCATGGCTTTAGAGAGACAGCTGCCGTGAACAAAGCTCAGGACAGTCCACTGGGGACAGAGAAAGTGTGAGTGTCAAAGAACAATAAAAGTGCTGGAAGAGCTCGGCTACGGTGGAGCAGCCAAACGACGGGGAGGGAGAAAAACCACAAAAAAATACAGGATATACAGTATAGACACTACATATTAGATAGATGGATTCTGTAACTTTCCCCTTCCTCTCACCCTGTGGCTCTGCTTCATCACACAGCATCAAAACATAGCTTTATTCCCAGGAGTGGCTTGCCTTTTTATCTGCTCCCTAGCTTCCCACGGCGGGCCGCATCCACCCATAATCTGCTGCTGTTTCATGTCTGGAGCACAGAAGAGAAGGATAAGGGACTTGTTCAAGTGAAGATCAATGAGGCTGTACACACAGCACACGTGCATCAGGACACACTGAGAATGTTTTCCTTTTTCTTCTTTGTAAAGTGCCATATGATGCAACATTAAAAGAACATTATATATGGATACACTGACAAGACGAGTTTTAACAGAAATTACTATTAGGCTGAGATGTGGCGCGATTTGTGTCATACGTCCTGTAAACCCCATCTACCTTATTACTGAACCATCTCTCTGTGGATCAAACACGGAGGACTAACACAATGAACAACTGTAAACATGCTGCATTATACATTTGCTGAAAACACATTTGGCTGTATGTCACAAGCACCTTGTTATTTTAGACTGTGCCAAGCGCCTGTGCCGGCAAAAATCAAAGCAGTCTGATGTATTGGCAGCAATAGCTGGGGTGTGAAACTGTGTCAGCGAAGTAAAGGAAATCACCAGAGGCTATTTTCTGTTCGCTCCACAGCTGGCTGACGAGATCGGCAAGGACTAATTGTGTATCAGATGGAGGCAGAAGAAATTCTCAGTTTGCGCGTTACTTTTCTTTGTACTTAGGTCTACCCGCCTTCCCACCCAAGTGGCACAGACTCACCAGACAAAGGGAACTTAAAAGTACCAGAAAGACAGCCCTGGGACAAACAACACACATGCACAGAAATCCTCGATGAACCCCAAAGCCAACCTGTAACCCTAACCCTCTTCTATCCCTCCAGGAACGATCTCCTGTAGGAAATCAGTGGAAAGAAAATATACATGAAAGTTGGATTTAAAAAGAGCAGGGAGGGAAAGAGATAAAGATAGAGTGAAAATGACACCGCGATTGTGTTGGAATGAATAAAAGGGGAAGGGAGAGAAACTTTGCATTTGGAACTACTGATCAAAGTAATTCCCACAGGAAACCTCTCTTAATGAGAGCTGTACAAGAAAAGAAGGGTGGAAGACAAGGAGAGAGTGAAAGAGAAGAAGAGTATGGCACGCCATTCCTACACAGAGGAGGGAGAAAGAAAAGGGGAGATGAATCATACACAGCGCCTAGTGGAAGAAATGAGCGTGTGTGTGCGCATTGGATGGGGGTGGTGGTTATTTGAAGGGTGTTTTCAAGATCATTTTAACATCTTCACTGAGGGAGCGTCAGAGGCAAGGCCAGGTTAATTAAACCCAAGGGAGTACCAGCTGAGGGGCCCCGCATTTGAATATGTCACAGAAATAGTGCGAGCGCGTCAGCCGAGGCCGGATGGCGGGTTTCGGTGAGCAAATATGTTGACTGTGCATTACACGCTACGAGGAAGAGGGAGAAATAGAGACAGACAGCGGAGGGGTAGGGCGGGGCCATGCAGGAGGGGGTCTCTGTGATGTTTTGCTTTTCTTTACCCACGGTGCCACCGGATTTCTCTGAGTTATTAATGTTTGTCATTAGCTCCATTACGCTGGAGGACAGTGACAGGAAAAGAGAGTGAAGAAATTTATATGGGACAAATATTGACAATAGCCTGCCCATGGGTATTGGAGAAGAAGAAAAGATGCAAACTATGTTAATGAATGGTAATTAACCACTAGGGTTCGTCTCTCCTGGATCCCAGCTAAATTGGTCCCCGAGTTGCAGCTAGAGACAGTCCTGGCCTAATCCTTTATTATAAAAAGATAAAGGAAAACGACATCATTAGCATATATTTGAGAAGGAGGTGGGGGGTTGGTGGGGGGGGGGGGGGGGGGGGGGGATTAAAAAGTGGAATTATTTCTTTTTAATTCTTGAACGGAGGATCCTTCGTGCCACTGTTTATTACACATAATAAAAAGAAAGGAGGAAAGTGGTTATTCAAAAAAAAGGGAAAAGAAGAAGCAATTTCAAAGGAGGCGTGTGGGTCTCCTGAGTGGGATGCAAACTCAAGGACAGAGACCTGGATCGTGGTTTAATATTCAAAATGAATAATAAGAGAGGGAGGACAAGGGAAACAGATAAAAGGAAGTGGAGGTAGCTGTGTCAAGGATGGAACCACTCCTCTTGTGCACCACGGCTCTGTGTGTGTGCGTGTGTGTGCTCATCCTGACCCTTACTAATGATGTCAGCAGCAGGGGCCACTTGTTACAGACAGGAACCATGCCAACAGGCAGCTGTCAATCATAAGAGAGGTGCGAGAACCCCGCAGTCCAGCAGAGCATCCTCAGTCACCATCACACTCTGACTGACACTCCTTTGAACTGCCAGAACAAGCAAAGTACGAGAGCACAGCAAAGCAAACGACAGCGACCATCACAAAAAGGCAGTCTTTAGAAGTTAAAAGGGCTTTTATTTCGGAAATTAAGTAAATGTTTATTAAACAAAATGGTAAAAAAATCAAGCAATACTTAATATAATTACATAACAAAATAAAAGATTAGAAGCTTTAACAATCTCCTTCAGAAATAAATACTTGCAGTGCATTTCATAAACAGATGAGGCTTCAATCACTGAACTGGATCTGAGGGTAATGCACTCTGGAGCTCCTTGCAGTGAATATTCTGCTCTCTCTTGCTTTGGACTTTCCTAAAGTGTCGACTAGGCATGCGTAGGTCAAGTCCCTGCAACCTAAAAGTTCTTGAGGTGCCAAATAAATTAGACGGAAAGGGGTAAAAGAAAGTTTCAAAAAGTGTAATTTAAACATTAGAGTAAGCATTTGCCTTATCACCCCAGGTCTGCGTTGAGAGCGGAGGAGAGTGGCTGCACTGTAAATTAGCTTGGCACTAAAGGGCCCTGTCTGATAGACATAGTGCAGTGAGTGCTAACACAGATGTCGAGGGCTCATTTACAAAAGCTGGGGTGCTGCGTTGAGCCAGTGGCCCAGAGTGAGTCGACAGCGCTTTTCTCACAAATATTGGTTCTGCTGCCCCGGCCCAGCTTGGCTCAGCCCGGCTCCCACCGAGTAGGAGCTGGGGAGGGAGAGAAGAAGGGAGGGAGGAAAAGAAGAGGATGACAGTTTTCCCAGCCTCAGCCCAGGGAGTCAGGCTTTTTCGCTGACTGGTGTTGTGAGCGTGGCCAGCTCTTCTGTCAGCACTTTCCTCTCCTTCATCTTCACGCGCACAGCCTCCATTAGCTGGCCGGCAGAGGGGATCTGCAGGGGAGGGGAAGCACAGAAAAAAGGGTGTGGGGGTGGCGGTAGAAGGGGAAGAGAAAATGAGGAAAACACGCACAAAAGCACAAGTATTAAAAAATAAAATCTGATTTTTTTATATATCTATCCAGCTATATATATATATATATATATATATTTTTTTTTTTTTTTTACACCTGGCAGCCTGTTTGCTGTTTTATGAAATAAGAGAAGCCAAAACGGGGCCTCAGGATTTGTGAAATTTCTCAGGGAACAGCCACTTTGAGATAAAGTAAATCACAAAGCAGCCTACACAGCAGTAGCCCAACCCCACAGCTCACTTTTATTAAACTTCAATTTTTGACCAGTGAGAATGCACGATACCGGAGTATTAGGCAAAAGTTCATGTTTTTTTTTCAAGCCAGCTGTAAAAAACATTCACATGTTAACTTAAACAGGTCTGCTGTTTTTTCCCGTCCACACCAGCAGAGGTATGGTATCCCAACATTGATCCTGAACATTTTCCCCAATACATGACTGTCCACTGTGGACAGGAAAAACTCTCTGGAAATATAATATATTTTTTAACATAATACTACAATAAACAATAAACAAACAATAAAACCACATGTTAAAAATCTGTATATCTACACGTATGAGTGACAGAAAGTGCCTAATTGTGAGACGAACCGGTATTGGTTTAATTTTTGGAATGTCATTTTTCCTTGAACAGTCAGGGCAGATGGCCGCCCCTCCCTGAGCCTGGTTCTGCCGGAGGTTTCTTTCTGTTAAAAGAGTTTTTCCAACCCACTGTTGCCAATCGCTTGCTCAAAGGGGGTCTGATTGTATGATTGTTGAGGTTCTCTCTGTATTACAGTAGGATTGTTACCTAACAATATAAAGCCCCTGGAGGTGACTGTTGTTGTGATTTGGTGCTACATAAAAAAATGAACTGAATTAATGTTTCTTGTGAGTAGTGCTCTAAAAGAGTAATTTTATCCTGTAACTGTAAAAAAAAAAAACACCACCCACAATCTTGTTTTCATGAGTCTAAAGAGACAATACATTTTCCCAGAAGCTTTATCCATTTTTTCCTTATTTTGCCTCTAGGCATAATTAGCACCAATGGTAAAAATTTAAAGTATTGCTTTTTGTGTGCGTCACTGGATTGAATCTATACCAGGAAGAGGAAAGGATGAGAGCTGATGCTGATTAATTCATATATGTGAAAACAAAGAATTGGCAGGTTCCTCCTCAGAGTACTGGGTAATTTTGTTTTTCTTCCTCATCGACAGGAGGATTTGATTTGAATGTGCACCGGCTCACCCATACATATTCCCCTTAAGTTATGCAATGCTTTTTATAGGCACATTTTGTAAGCAAGGGAAGCATGATATTTCCCTGACCAATTTACGAAGTCCCATAGCATGAAGTGAGAAGGGGACAGGACAGATGTGATTATTTCATAAAAGAGAATGTGAAAACAAGAGCCCTCGAACTACACACAGAAGCAGAAAGAAGAAAAAGAAAAAACTGTAAAATATGATCTTGATTAAGCAAACAGTAACAGAGAAACCTCCAGGTTTGAAAAATGAAGTTGAGGTTGTTCTGAGCACCACTTGAGGCTGGTGCCAAAGTGCAGCTCCATTGATTCCCATGTTAAACCCTTATTTGTTTACTTTTTTCTCTTGGTTACAACTCTATGGATGGTATGTCAGCACTCAGACTCCTTATAATGTGTGTGAGTGCTGACATAGGTAGTTGTAGTTGCTAGCTGTTTGACAGGTCACATCTACTAACTCATTCAAAAACTGGGCTTCTTTACTGTCTTAAGAGCTAAAAAGTAAAGTGACTGGACTTCTTGAAGTTTGCAGAAGACCTTTCACCTGTTATCCATGAAGCTTTTCCAGTTCTAAAACCTAAAGGTGGAGAGCATTTAACTATTTAATCCGTAGTGGGGGTTGTCCCTTAGGAGGTGGTTGTTGACCCACTATTAATCATGAGTGTGAAGAAAGACATGGGTCATTACCACCAGAGGTTTTGGGTGAAACAACTTTGACACCGTTTTTTTTTTTTTTTTTTTTAAATTGAGGTCACCTGACACAGGAGAGTGGGGGTTAAGATACTTGGTTAGGGATGTCAAGACTGCATTGTAGGTGGCTGACAGCTGGTGTCGTAAGTCACCACCTCTGTTGAATGATGTTCATTACATCGATTACATCATTACATCACCGACATCGATGGCCTCTTTTGCTTTCAAACTCTGTCTTCTCTGTCCAAAATGTGAATACAGGCATCCTAACAGTGACCTTTATCCATTATGTGCAGATGTACAGCTGAGTTGTCCTGTCAACGTGGCTCTATGTTGTGCCATGCCACTGTGCTTGCAGTGTTGTGCTTTTTGGAGCATTTTAAAGTAATTATACAACAAATTTAATAGCAATATCTGTGCTTCAGTTTTGAGTTAAAGTGTAGTACTTTATTTGTATGTTACTTTGGTCTAATGTTCAGGTGTCTGTGTTGCAAGTATACAGTATAAGGATAAAATTTGCTAGCCAAGCCTGTCAGTATTAGCTGATAGCTCCCACCCACTGATCCATATGTGGTCACCAAGATGGTGACAGTTTGCAGATGATGCTGGGATCCAAAATGGTACAAAAACCTAGTTTAAAACTTTTAGTACTCAGTTTCAAATACAGCTGGAGAGTGCGCATTAGAAACTCAAATATACACAGACACGCAGTTCTCCTGCCCCTTGACACCTTCTCTTCTTCATTAAAGGTAAAAGAATCAGGGAACACAAGGCCGTATGTGCCAGGAAGTATGTGAGAAAGTGTGTGTGAGTGTGCACTTGTGCACGTGTGCACTGGGGAGTCAGTTCCAGCAGCACTGGATGCTTCAAACACACAGCATAACTCCTCAGAGAACCACTACACTGAAGTAACTGCTGAGACATCTCCCTCTGCCTCTGTCCTCCAGAGAGAGCTCACTCTCTCTGTTTCACACACACACACTCACATTTCTTAATAAGCTAATTGCACTTAGCGCCACTAACTATGCAAACAAACGCACTAAAATAGAGACACAGCCACAACACGGGGCTCTGTGGGATAGCAAAGTGGGAGACTGGATCATTAAAAGTCCCGATGTGGGAATATGAGTAAACAACACTAACAGGTAAACATGATCTAGATAAACCTAACATTAAGTGAGATTTAGGCCTAAAAAAGATGCTGCATGTATGCAACAAACTCAATTCAATTCAATTCAATTCAATTTTATTTATATAGCGCCAAATCACAACAAAAGTCGCCTCAAGGCATTTTAAAAACTTATTTTTGGCAGTCCTTTTCTCAGACAGGAACAAAAAGAAAAAACAAAGGACACCGTGAACCTTTCTGCCACTCATCACAGGTATCATCCCTTAAAACAAGGCATTACCCATTTGAACTCATGAGAAATTCAAGGAACAGATTAAGCCCTTTGAGTGTTGATGTAATGAAGTGTGTGTGTGTATTGTGCAAATTTGTCTCTTGGCTGATATTCAATTTCAATGAAAATGCCTTAATTTTGATTGTTTCTTACACTAGCAGATTCTGACACAAGAAAACACAAGTGCTCACAAATGGGACAAGCAGCACTATCATTCTCTTTCATCTGACTGCCACATTAGCTCGGGACTGATACCCTGCAGGATGGTTGGAGGTAAGCTGTGATGCAGCTGCTCTGGCTGGATCCCCTGGGCTGCTTAAGGCGGTGTTAAGAACTGGCACTAATGTTATGCTACAGTTGATTTAGCTGGGCCCCTGTCCCCTTTGGCAGAGCTAGCAAGCACCAGCAACACAACGGCTGTTTTGCAAGAGGCCCTGTCCCCTTTGGCAACACTAAAATAGCTACTGTAGCATTAAGCCATGCTAACTCGCATCCATTACTATTCAACAGGCCCTGCAGAGCCGACCTTTTGTCTATGTATGATTTCATGAACATGTTTCAGGAGTGAACTGACGTGCAAAGCCACTGACACTGACAAGTTTGTGTGGGTATACGTGTGTGAGTGTGTGTGGACAAGGACAGGGGCTGCAAGCAAAAGGTGTTTTTATGAGCCAATTAAATGACACTGCTATGCTATAGCCTGGGGCACACCTCAAGGCAACAAGCAGCTCAAAGTTTCCGCACTCCAGCGACGCTGGTCTGGTAGTGGCATTACACAAAAACTTTTTTTTAAAAATAAAAGATCAATCATTCCACCTCTTTTGTCTTCTCCCTCGGAATGGGTTAACACAATTATTTCCAAGGGCCCAATTTGGTTTCAGAGATTGTGTCAGATGGCTGGATATCTGAATGAATAGAAATGTGGAGGGAGGAGAGGCTTGCAGAGCCTAAAAGGAAATACAAGAGGACCTTAGCAAGGAGGATTCTTAGTTATTCACGAGCTATTGTCAATGTAACTGCAATAGTCATGTATATTTAATAATGTAGATGTTGCCACTGAACTCCAGTACTCTGCTATACAAACAACATTTAGGTCCTTGAAAAATCTTCAAGGAGTGTGCATATCGGCAGCTGTAAAAACCAAAACTTTCATACAGTTTGTACGTTTATACATAATAAAGCCAGTGTACACTACTGATATGAGCCGACTGTTAAATAAATAAATAAATAAATGAAGAAGTGAGTGCTATGATAGGCTTTCTTGGGGTATGTAGGGAAACCTGCTGGACATCTTTGTCTCTGGCTAGTGAGTCATCTCCAATCTAGGCCACTAGTCAAGGTAAGGGAGAAGTAGTTACAGTAGTTTTATAACAGAGGAGGGGTGGAAACAGCTCTTTGATCTCTGATCTTCTCACTTTTGTTTGAAAATCAAATTTATCAAACGGGGGAATAACAACAACAACAACATGATAAATAGATTAAAAAAAGCACAAAGGCACCGTACTTGCATTTGATTATCTCCAATAATGAATATGTCACATTTGCAAAGAGGGGCTCAGGTAAGAAAATCACTAAAGCACCGACGAGCCTATTCTCTTGCTCTCCTTCGTAATTACCTACCCCAGCAGCATAGCAGATCCCTCGCTTTTCTCCCCTTTAGGCCACTGGAGACTGATATGAAAGGGAATTGGACACTTGGGGCCACAAATACTGTAATTAAAAATCTCTCCTTTTCTTGATACGTTGTTTGCAAACATCATTTCAGAGCGCAACATGCATTTGTTAGGAATCTGACCTAAATACACCCTAGATTAAACATAGGAAAGCACCCGGTCTTTGTTTCAGGTTCATACTCATTAGGTGTGAAAATGAGGTGATTCAGGCATGATTGGGGTATAAATATAGAAAGGTGATATCCATACAAAACAGATGCAACCTTTGGGTGGAATTCAGGAACCCAGAATATGGCTATGTAACAGTTATGGCTCATCGGTCAAGGTAATGCACTGGGAAGGAGTTGCAGTCAGGAAAAGTGGCTGTGCTGGCAGCAAGCTGTCACAAAATAAAAAGCTGCTAAGACTTACCAGCTTCTAGTGTGGGTTCAGAGGGAAGGCAACGCATCTAGCCATCAGTTCAGTGTAGATAATTTTTCTATATTAACTTAAAAGTTCCTGATTACGCTTTTACTTATTTTCTTTCATACATACACCATTACCGATTGTGGACTCATTATTATTCAATAATGAGAAAGAATAATCGCTGTGAATCCTTATCTAAAGAGATTATTTCTACTATTGGCTTTGTGTGATGTCATCTTTAATATGGTCATCTCATGTACACAGCTCTGGTGTGTACCTGAGATTACCAGCGGCAGTCAAACAGAGCCGGCTTAAAGGAGAATTGTCCTAATAGGAGAAGAACTAAAATACCTTCGTTCAGACAGAGGATAAACTGTAAATAATGCAAGCTACAGGGGTACAGTTAGAAATGAGCAGAACAACTGCCCCGTTAGTCTACTGTGCCCATCAGCAGACTAAATCGCCCTTGGATACAATCAGTAACATTTAAAGCACCAAAAGGCTTCAAGAAATCTTTTTTCACCTTGCCCCTCAACTTTAACTAAAATTGAGTACTTAAGTGGGCTGGACCAGTGAAACTACATGACAAACATGCAAACTTACAGAAAACGTTCTGGCATTTCATTGCCCAGACTGTCCCACAATTATAAAATATAACATTTTTATTAATTCAAAGAAAAGTTCATTTTTTCCACGAACCCACTGTAAAAGTTATGAAAATGCATTTAAAAGTTCTACATCGATGTACTCTTTGTTGAGTCATCATGGGGCAAGATGGGAGTCTTTAACCAGGCAGGTTCTGGCCTTCTGTTCAACACCCCTGCTCTGTTATCTGGACAAAAGCAGTAGCCATCTGCAAATTAGACCTAGAGGACGCCCTCTTTACACTGGCTTCCAATTAAATTCAGGATCCGTTTTAAAACCCTTTTATTGGTTTTTAAATCTCTAAATAGTCTGGCACCTCTTTATTTGTCTGACTTGTTGAAGCCCCACGTCCCCACTCGTTCCCTTCGGTCAGCAGAGCAGTTGCTGCTTTCGGTCCCAAAGTCACGGCTGAAACTTAGAGGAGACCGAGCGTTCTCTGTTGCTGCGCCGATGCTTTGGAATAACCTTCCTCTTCATATTAGACAGGCTACATCAGTGCCAGTTTTTAAGTCTTTATTAAAAACCTATTTTTATTCCCTGGCTTTTAACTCTGTGGGTAACTGATATTTTTTTATTTTTTTTATTTTATTGCTATGTCTGGTTTTATTACTATGTGCATATTAGTATTGTACAGCACTTTGGTCTACCAGGTGTGTTTTTAAAGTGCTATATAAATAAATAAATGATGATGATGATGGAATCCCATGCCACAAAATTCCCGGCACGCAGTTTTGTGCTGATGTTAATGCCGGAAGAATTGTGGAACTGTGCAGTTACAGAATGAGATTGAGATGTTATTGAAAATGACCCATTCTTTCACAAATGTTTCGTGACTGTATGGCTACTTGCTCGGTAACACGTGAACTCAAACATTAAGAGATGTGGCCCAATACTTGTTGTTCATGTAGTGCAAATTCAACAGCTTTAATCACCCAACCCATTAATGGCTAAGGAACATCAGCAAGAAGCTGCATCTGCAGTTTCTTTTTATCTGAAACGCAGGCTGAATAGGCCAGAAAACTCACAGAGCGCTCTGATACTAACAACAATAATATTAGTCTCCTCCTGGGAACCCCTTCACTGTTTCAGTGACACATTTACAGTACAAAGTCTCAACTCAAGTCCCCTCCACACACATACAAACATACTTACAGGGACCAAAAAGAGTGTCTGATTTAATTAGCTCAGTCATTAATTGGAGCTTAATTAGAGCCACTTTCCTTCAGAGAGAAGTGTGGGACTCAGGGCTGTTCCTTGTCATTACAGAGGCATAATGAGCCACACAACACAACACACTGCTCCTCACTCTCACAGCACCACCAACAACAGAAAAGTTTCAGAGTGCATGGAAACAGAGCCATAGATATTTTTAAAACCAAGGGTTAATGATGTAACACCTCATAGAAATACCAATATAGTGTGAAGCCTTTATAAGAAGTGACATGAAAAAAGTGCTATTTAATGCTATTTACCACTGTAGAAATAGGCTACAGGAAACCCTCCCGAAAGTTTGATACAGGTTTGAAATTACAGGAATTATTTCAGCCTTAGAGACCATCCATAAACGCCTTTGATGTTTTATAACAAGTCCAGTCCTGATTGGTCTGGCTTGTCTCTACCACTGTCTTAATGTAATGTTCACCTGCTTGTTATAGCTCGGAGGCTGATAAGAAGTGATGCTTGTACGTCTCCCTTGGGTGTGATTGTGAGGTAAATATTAGCAGGCCCTCAGCGCCACCCCATACCAGTAAACCAAACCACTGTCCTCTCATAAAGAAATCAACAGAGTCAATGACTTTTTAAATGTTATTATGCTGTCATGAGGCTTCAGATAGGTGTGTGTGTATACAAAATGAGTCTGAAAAATGATCTGGAGGGAACGTGTGTGCTTGCGTGCATGTGCACACGCTTGCATGCACATGCTGCTCCTGTTCATTATTGGCCAGCAGCAGAAGGCAGTCATTTCCCTGTCTTCATAAAGACTTGGTCCATTAAATTCTACCTCCAGTCAATAATTAGGACTCCACAAATAAACCAAAGGCAATTAAATCAATGCTTCCCCGGGCCGGTACCTGGACCCCATGGCCCACATGGACACTCCATCTTCACCGCTGGCCTTATTCATGGTAGGTTGAGGTGGAGCCATATAGCACACCCCCTGGCCTGCTCATGATTATTAGACAGCATCGTCCCTTGATTCTGGCTATGGAGCGCCGCTTACGGTGGCTCTCTACTGAGAGGCGCAGGGTTTGATTTCATTAACTCACCAGTGGAGGTGAGAGACGAGAAAATGAACGCAATGTTTCATTTTGTTTTGAGTGGACATGTGGGGCAGGGGTGAGGGGGCTCCGG
The DNA here is from genome assembly GCF_056152115.1 of Neolamprologus brichardi. NCBI lineage: Eukaryota > Metazoa > Chordata > Actinopteri > Cichliformes > Cichlidae > Neolamprologus > Neolamprologus brichardi. The sequence goes on from NC_142109.1 coordinate 14,078,989, forward strand.
AAATCTATGGCACTTCTATGGCATGAAGGGAGCAGTAACCTCAACACATACACCATCACATATCATCAGGTCTGCAACACAGAGTTTGTTAGCGTACTGCCAACGCCTCTCTTTCTTGTTACGTTGACATGTGGCAGTGCATGACAGTGATTGTAAACAATGGCCCACACACAGACAAAGACGCACACATAGATACCTATCTTCGTATCCACACACACACACACACACACACACATACAAACAGACACACACACACACACAGAATGAGTGATGGGTTTGCCATTGACAGGGCCACTGAGATAATAAAGTGCTGTCCCACTGGCAGCTCCATTAAGCACTGACAGTGACAAGATGAGGCTGTCGTGAGTGTGGTGCACACACGAATATACACACACACACACACACACACATACACACACAGATGGACATATCCTCATCCTCTTCTGGTGACAGCCAGCCAGTTAAGGACATGGATCTCTCTCATCTTTCCTTTCACTGGGTCTATTTCTGTCTCTGTGTCTTTTTATTCGAGGAAGTGTGTATGAGTACTGCTCCGGGTAAGATCATATCGCTATTAGGGGAGTGTGTTATTAGTGTCACAGACAGGGTGACAGCCCAGGCCATTCCACTTCACAGATGTTCTGCTTGGTGAGCCTTTCATAAGCTATGACAGAGAGTCGAAAAACCAAGTGGGTACTTTACTGGAGTTCTTGAAGTGTATGCACTCACTAGAAAATGTTGGCTTCTCTGCAGCAGCCTTCACTTAGTGTAGGCCCAATATCACAGCGGTCTAAACACATAAATTAAGAGATCTGCTTATGAAAAAACACTGATCTTTTGACATGCAAGCTGTCCCACCAGGCGGCCCCAAAAATATAGAAATATGAAAGAGAAAGGCAAAGACAGAGCCTGGTGTCCACTTAATATGACAATATGCTTTTAAAAACCAGACAGCGAGAAGAAACTGCATGATCGAGCCGAGAAGAAAAAAAATAAATAAACAAACAGCAAAAAAAACAAACAAAAAAAAAACAGAACAAGATGGACTTGAAAGGGGATAGAAAAAGTCTGTTTCAGTGAAGGGGGATGACTGCGGTGGTCCCAGTGGTCCCCACAGGGACCTGGGGGCGAGTCTCAGCCTTGTCATACTCCGCTTTTCTCCTCCTCCACTCTGCACACCAACTCCAGCCCCCCCCCACCATCCCTGTTCTGCCCACGGAAAACGTCGATAGCAGGCTGCCGGTGCCGAGGTCTCTGGTGGACACTAGCTCATTCTCCCGGCATCGACAGGCCCGCCAAATCAATATTTAGTTCCCCACTAACAAGCTGCCTCGGGGTCTGAGCCAGAGAGAGAGAGAGAGCGAGAGAGAGAGAGAGAGAGAGAGAGAGAGAGAGTGAGTGAAGAATGCGGGACAGTGGAGGATGGCAGAGAGAGAGAACAGGGACTGAGAGCTGTCCAGCTAGAAGGGAAAAACATGGATTCAGTAGAGTGTTGTGTGTGTGTTAGTGTGGGAGGGGGAGAGGAAGGTGGAAAGGTCAGAAGAAGATCTGGGGAACAAGAGAACAGTGTCTGGTGTGTGTCGTGGTGCGGAGGCGACGCATGAGTGCCTGCGGCAGCCGCTGACAAGAACACAGACAAGACACACACACATACTCGACACTCTCAATCATACACATATCACAGCGAGCAGACGTTGACAGCACTCGAGCAAAGCTCCAGCAGAGCACTCACAGATGAGTGGCTGTGTGCACACAAAGACTCCAACACAGCCACAATCTAGTTGCTTTTCTTTGTTTATCTTTTGCATTATTGTCTTTTTTTTTTCAGAGGCTGAGCAGGATCGTTGGGGTGGGAACAAAATCCTCCACTTACTGTATTTGGTGGCCAATTTTTGTTTTTCAAGCATTGAAGACTGACAAGTAACAACGCCACATTTGGCTAAACCAAACTGTAACGTAGACACCAAAACATCCACTTAATCATAGATAAATAAATAAAATGCCTTAGTCAATAAATAAATAAATAAATAGATTTCTTCATTGTTCAAAAACATATACAGTGCCAGCCAAAGGTTTGGACACACCTGAGGGCCTGGATATCTCTAATTATCTGACATAGCTTTTATTAAAAACAAACAAAAATGAAGCAAAAACTATGATGCATAAATGCACTGAAATGACACTCTGTGATGTTTGGAAGAGAGGAATTTTTACAGCGAAATCATCCTGCTCACTCTTTGGGTGTCTTTAAACGAGCATTTGTTGTTTCCTTTTCCTCTCACTGCTGCTGCTGCTGATTTATCCCAAACAACTATATAGTAACAAAGTAAGCTAGGACCAGATATTACATATATTTGATAGAATTTCCTGCTTCAGTATGGCATCTCATCCGATCCATCCATGAAACTCATGAACATGGAGACACAGTCCATCCATCCAGCCATCCTATTCAGGGTGGCGGGGGGCTGGAACCGCCATAGGACGAGGGGCAGGGTACATCTGGACAGGCCACCAATTTATCACACTGCCAACGCACACACACACCCATTCACTCACATTCACACCTATGCGCAATTTTGAATCACCAGTTAACCTAACCCCACTGACAAAACAAGCTCTTGCAAATAATAACTAAATAATTACTACTAGTACTACCCTACCTCTTGCCCAGTGTCAGCTGGGATACAGCCCCTTAGTGATCATGAATTAGATAAGGGGTTAAGGAAATGGATTGATAGCTGGCTGGAAAACAAACTTGCTTTGGTTGGGAAAATACATAATTGGCTTACTGTTGAAATAAATCATGCACTTGTTTGTTATGTTAGACCATATTAGCAAGTACATTTCTGCAATGTCTTTTTAATTCCCTGTGCAACCAATACTGAAAATAGGCCTGCCTGGACTGCAGGTAATGACTTATTCGAACACAGTAGTAACTGTGCAGTATCCACGAATTACTTATATAAAGTAAAGAGATTAAAGTGTGACTGGTAATTAAAATCTTAGTGGGACTAAAGCAAGCGTTTGCGTTTTTGCACATTAAAACAAAAATATATTATTTTGTGACTATTGCACTGCCTGTGCAGGAACAACAAGATATGTGATCATTACTGCAAGTAGGTGAGACTGACCTTCTGCTGGAGAATGTGGTTTACATGGGCCAGCCACTGCTGATCTCTGGGATACTCTGAGCAATCTGCCGTCCCCTATAAACACAAAAGGAGATTCTCAGCAATGTTTTCTTTTAGAGATCAAAGGACAAGGAATCAAAAGTGTTGAGCGACACCCTTCATTAAATTGTAGGAATATTTACATTTTGTATAAAATCTCACGTCAGACATTATTGAGGTATAATGTTTCTACAAAGAAACACGTTTGTTGCCAAAGGACAGAAATGTAGCACCAGTTGCACCAGTTAGGACCTTTAAGAAGCATTGTGGAGACTATTGCAAGGTATCCCAGCATGCCTCTGCATACTACTCATGTGTAAAGACCTAAGAGAGTGGCAGTGCTAATGAACATGGTGAAAAGGAACTACATGGCCATGAGCATGTACTCCTGAGCTTCCTATGCTTCCTCTTCACTTTAAATCCAAAGTGGCACTGGACAAGATGTGACGAGACTTGTGCTGGCTCGCAGGGATACAAGAGGAAGAGCAGGAGGAGAAAAGTCTGAGTACGTGTGTGTGTGGGTTTGAAAACCTGCAGTTACACAATGGCTCTTACAGGTACAAAACGGTTTCATGTGAGTTGGAGTTATCTTAATTCTATGTGTCCACTTTTTACTTCTTCTTTCAATGTAATTACAGTATTAATTAAATAAAGCTTTCATAAATTCAGCTTTATGTACAGTGTACTGATAAAGCACATTACATTATACAAAGACTAAAGGGAATCTATGCAATTTCAATCGTTTTTCAGTTTTTCTACTTGATAAATGTGTCAAATTACAGAAGTTCTGCTAGCTGACTGCCCAGGCTTTTCTGTATTTATACTTTTTTAATCATGTATTTTTTTATTTATTACTTAACTACTTTGGTGTAGTATGAAGGGCTATGGGAGAGGTCTTTATCAACAGGAAAATCTAAAAAACTTGTAAAAATACAGTTAAGTCCAAAAATGTATGTCCTCCTTTATATTTTCCAAAGCCATCAAGGAGGCTGGATTGAAGTCTTTGCTGGGCCAATCAAGGCCACTGGGTCTTACATTTGACATCATTGCTAGACAATTAAATTACAAATATCCTCTAAATTTAGACAAATAAATACAAAAATCCTGAACCATGGAAGATAACAGAAAATCTATCTGTATATTAAAGGATGTTTTCACCGTTGTATTTGCTCGCCCTTTGTTTAATTATGTATTCACGATAATCAAGGCTTTCCTTTAACAAAGCAGCTTGCCTTGATTTTTTCTTACTGGAAGCACTGGAAGGATATATTTTAGTACTGGACATGTTTCATTTCACTGCACACTTTATCCCACTAACCTTGACATGATGGCAGGGAGCATTGACGTACCACAGGATGTATGACAACAGTCTGTATCTCTTCCTGTTGATCCCCAGCTGTTTGGTACCCTATATAAGGTCTCTGGTGATAGTGCTTGTTTTGCCTAATTAGTGAATGATGCTTGGGAAACAGAGACCTACATCGAAAGCAAGGTCATAACAAGTGTGTGTGTTTGTGTGTTTATATTACTGAGAAAAAAAAAAGCCTTCTGTGAGTGCTGTCTTAAAACATCTCACAACATAAGTGAACATTGTGTGTAAAACGCATGTATGCACTGTGTGAAAGTGTTTGCGTGTAAATGTGTGGGCGCTTGCTGGCCCTTGATAAATACATAACAAAGCACTGACCCTCCATCCAATATCAGGTGCAAAACAAACTGGCCTGGCAATTATAGCTTTATTACATCTGGATCATTAACTCCACAACAAGTTGCCAAGGGAGCGTGGAGCTGCTCGGGCCTTTCTGAGGCTCTGTTGCACACAGCGAACTGGATAGTGGACAGTAAGAGTGTTGAGGATGACAGCAGTGTGTAAATATGCGTGGAATAAGTGTGTTTCATTTAATTATGTGTAGCGAAGAAGCAAAGAAGTGAATATTGATATTAATTAATAAATGAAAAACAACATTGCTAAAGATGGGATGCTGTATAAACTGTATGATTTACACGTTACTCAAGCCCTACATATTATATAACAGAATCAGTACAATAACACCTAGACATTTTGCTGATATGCTGATTTTAAAATTGATGTTTAAAGCTCAAGGAATTCCTTGATACATAATGAGCTAAATGCTTTGTATGGGTGACAGGTTTATCACTGACTAGATTGGCATTTTCTCATTGAAAACATGCAAAGTCTTTGTTCAAGAGCAGTTATATGCACTCCAAAACTTGTAGATAATGTTTAGTAATAATGGGTTCTTTGCAGATGTGCAAGTCCCCCCATTCCATTTGCACTAATGTGCTCCCATACAATCAAAGGTGCTGGCTTTTGAGTGATAACAAGCCAGACGGTTTTTAGCTCAGATTTTGATTTTGAGAGTTTTTTTCAGCTCACCTCAGTCCATCTGAACTGAGCATTTCTCCATCTTCGTTATTTATGTGTCTTCTTTGCACAGCCGAGTTAAAACTCGCATTTGTGTATACAGCGACGAATGTGGCAGAAACTAGTGAACAAAGATTATTTCTCTAGAGAACAGAAAATGCGTAAGAGCAGGAAAAGATGATGGTCATTACAAGAAGGCCATCTATTCCCCAAATCCCCTGAAATTGTAAATAGAACCAGGAATAATTCACTTAAACAATTTGAAACACTTGAAATTCAAAAATGTATCGATTTCAAAACCAAGTACTAGTGCCCTCCAAAGCTGAAAACTTCTGGAAATATTGTTGACAAGAGACATCAAACTAAAAGAAAGTAACTGTTGGCAATGCAGCGTTCTCATTTAAAAGTAAAAAAAGAGAAGTAAAAGCAATCCCACAGAGCCTGAATGCTCATTCAGCTCACTGGTATCGCAAAACTAAATGAATAAATGAATACACTTGCTATGTGTTGGACTTGTTGAACACTGTTGGGACATCCTGATACAGTAACATCGTGTCAGTCCTCAAGCTCAATGAGACGCTGCTCAGAGTTTACTGAGTGAGGAGCATATTTCAGAAACAAATAACATGAAACATTTGCTTGTACAAAATGCTAAAGAAATAAATCATGAGTCAGTACTTTGTCCAATTTTCCAAGGCGTGGAAAAACAGAACGCAATGAAAATAAAAAATCCTGATCATTCTTGAACAATAGCTTGGAGGAACTTTTGCTCATTGCCTCGCTCATGTTTGCCCAAATGAACTTTCTACATGAGGTTCTGTTCAATAAAAGACAGAACTTTGACATGTTCAATCCAAAAATCATATTTATTCTTTTTGGCTATTCTTTGCTGGGATGACTTGTGTGCTGAGCGGCTGCTGTCTTCCTGCATGACCCACTTTCTCTTGAGATTTAGATGTCCTGACATTTTCCTTTAAAATTTGTTGATTTATTTCAAAACTCATCGCTCCATCAATGATGTTCTGCCATCCTGGCCCAGATGCAGTGAAGCAGGTCCAAACCACAATCGCCACATTTCAGAGATTACACTGGAATTCTGCATTTTCTTCTCTCTGAACATCATTCGCATTTAAATAACTTCTATTTTGGCCTCATTTTCTAGAAAACATTGGGAAACCAGCTTTCTGGCAGGCGAACAAAATATTTAGACTGAGAGCAGTTACCTTTTCCTTGAAGCCTTGTCATGCACATCATTACTGTTTAGCGTTCTCTTGGCGGTACACTCATGAACTCTTTTATGAACCAATGTTGAACTAATGAGGCATTTAGTTGCTTAGAAGTTACCCTGGGATCCTTTGTGACCTCCTAGACTGTTACAAGACTTCCTCTTGGAATGATTTGTTGGTCAACCACTCCTGGTGGTGTTGAATTCATTTGCACAAAGGCAGCCCGGTTATGGATTGCTTATATCCCTATTTAAAGATCATTTTGTAGCACAATAAACATAAACAACGACTCCCTGTTCTTTAAATAGAAACACCTGATTATCATTACAGCCTACAAATTCCTGAGATCTGTGTAATTTTTCCCTTGTACAAATATAATATTGGTTAACTTTTTCCTGAGTCTAATAGTTTCTTTTCATCTCTTTAATGGGGCTGTCTTTGTCTACTTTTATGAGTTAAAAGGGAATGAGACTGGATGGTTATTTGGGCCATATTTTAACAGAAAGAGTTCACAAACTTTTTTCCAGCAACTGTACCTGTTATCCCAAGTGAACAACAGACTACATTATACTGTAGTCTTTCTTTTGAATTTTAACAGTAAAAAAGTTTTAACCTTTCACATCCTTTAATAAACACAGACACAAGGGGTAAACAAACCAGTGTTAAGGCACCAAGTAGATTCTAATAAACCATCACTAATAAAATGCAGTGGAAGAAAACAGGTGGTGAAGAGAAAAAGAGTGATTTTACCAACAGAGGTTAAAGCTTTGGTGAAAGGGACTGTTTGTCAAGTGAGAAACTGTTCCCTTTCATCTCTTGGGTGGAGCTGTGCAGCAAAGGGCTAAAATTGGTTTCAAGTGTGAGTAAGTGTCTGCTGCGCCCTCTCTCATCTTGTGATAGATGGGAGGAAGTCCCCAGGGATGTGAGGCTGATTGTAACATAGGGCTGCTAATTGATGACATGGCTGGGTGTGATCTATGGTGGAGCGATGGCCCACCAAGTTGTAAAAGAGTCTGGAAGACTTCTGAAAACCGACAACACTCAATAACAAGGAATTTTCTGTTCAATGACTGCCTTTACCTGAAAGGAGGGGTAAAAAGTTGTACGCACTCAGCTTGTGCCATTATTAAATCTTATATCAAGTTGATATGTGCTGCAGGAGTTGACAGGTTTTTGATCTTGCCTGGATTGAACACTCACTTTAAACATGGAGTCTTCGCTTTGGCACCGTTACTTCCCAACTTATTAGTGACATGCCTCTGCGCATTTTTTTTAAAAAGTTGTCCAGAATTGCTTACTTGCTCTATCTACGCATCAATGAGAGGAGGTCAGACACAAGCAGACATTTCCAGGAAGGTTAAACACTGTTGGACAATGAAATGAAACGAGATGGCACCTACTTCTCTCCTCTTTCCTTCTTTTCAGACTGATGCCAATCTATAGTTTCTGTTCCCAGCGGACAGAGCAAAGTAGCTCTTTGACACTAATTTTGCTTTACTTGACAAAGAAGATACCCAAAGCCAAAGTCAATATTAATGCCATACTGTCCTTGCCAATCCATGGTGCACATGCACAGAAACAAAAAAAACTTTGAGGATGTTTCAAAATTTTACAGCATTAAAAAAATCTATCACAGGTATGCTGAATGCCCTGGGCTTAATCAATCCTAAACTTGATATAATTCTTTAACTTAGAATTTGTATATAATCGTGAACACAGTCTCCTGGGCTTACCTGATCAGTTTCCATTATGTCTGCGAGATCATTCTCTGACATATTGAGGATGGAGGCAGCAATGGACTTGGCTTTGATCATAGACTTGGCTGAGAGGCCGCCCTTTGCTGCCACAGAGTTGGCCTGCCTCAACCTCCTCCTCTTCATCAACTGCTGCTTGACCTCTTGAACGTCTAAAAGTATTTCACTGGCCAGGGCCTGAAGGGGGAGGAGAAAAAGGAATAAAAAAAGAAGAGGATGATGAAATGGATGTAGAAAAACAAGAGGGATAGCTCTGCCTGGCAGATGAATAAATGAAATTGATCAAGCATGCGCCAGAGAGGCCTAGTACATTATGGAGGAATATTGAGTTTGACACACTCAGATTCTCTTCGGTTTCGCCTCACGCTCCCCTGTAGGAATGTGGACCTGAGGGTTTGTTGCCCTGTCGATTGAAAGCTGAGGGAACAGAGCTTTGATATCAAACGCACCCCAAGTTTTGCTAAATTCTCCACAGGCAGAGAATCATGCATCAGAGAGAGAAAGACAGGGAGCTACTGAAAATACAGCCATTCATTTATTTATTTGCTTTCTGAATGTCTCACAGTACAACAGGGCAGCATAACACTGTTAATAATTAAGCTATGAAGGGCTGTTTCAAATGGTGCCCAAGTGAAAGGCAAGCGAGACGAGGAAGGCCTGCGATGGCACAGTTGTCGGGCACTAAATGAGAGTTTGCTCTAAATACAGAGAGACAATTAAATGTTAAAACTGCCACTGTACACGAGAAAGTCAATAAAGTAAACTCCCCTTTGCTTCATTTTGAGCTTATTGATCGAGGCAATAATCTTCTGTATCATTCCCTTGTAAGCCCGCTGAAAAGCTGACCTTGGAATAGATGGTCAGATGAGGGAAAGCTAGAGACAGGAGAACTTGCAGTACACAAAACAAAATAAAAAAGAAACACAAAGTACAACTTCCTCTTGGACGGCAGAAAACACAAGCAGGCAAACAAGAAGCGCGGGGCACGTACACCGACACAAACCTAAGTACAAACACAGAAAGCACTCAAGGGCTTTAAAGTAACACTGGTAATCACACATGAGCAGCGCTGAATTGCGCAAAAAATCTCCACTTCTCCGTCTTAATTTTACACAGGTGCACCAGGTGCAGTTTACAAAACCAGAAGTGGTCCCTGCTGGAGACTGCTGAGAGAGTAGTTAAAGGCTTGCAGTTGACATAGTGCTTCTGGTCTATTAGCAAAACACTGAACATTCAGAAATATAAAGGGAATGTCTTTAAGGAAGATCATAATGTAGTAAATTAATTCAAGTGAAAAAAATTAAGTTTAAATGTTTCGGGGAAAAGTTAAAAAGTGAAAGTGTGAGGTGTCAGTACAGATTCACCAGTTGCACTTCTAGAAAACAGTGTGACAAAGTCTTGATTAAACTTCAACATGCAGCATTAGTGAATTATTTTCACAAGCATCCATCCATTCATCCATCCATCCTCTTAATTGCTTATCCAATTTAGGGTCGCTTGGAGGCTGGAGCCTATCCCAGCTGTCACACGGAGAGAGGCGGAGTAGCTCTGTGATATACTGGATAGGCTGCCAGTATATCGCAGGTCTCAACACCGTGTTAACCCCTGTACCTCTGTGCCGTCACAATTGCTTCTACTTTCATATGGATATAAATATTCAAGATGATGAACAGAAGACATAAACACTAGTTATTAAGGAAGCCAGCTTCAGTTCATTTAGGTCATCTTAGCTCTATTCAGCCTTAGGGAATATGCAGCTCATTAACTAACAGTTGGACATCCTATTCTTATATTTACAGCCCAACAGACATTCACTCATTAGTCAAGGGTTAAATTCAATTGCCATAAATATTGTGTGTGGAATCATCCAGAAGGAGATTAAGGGGTGACTTTATCACTCATTTTGACTCTGGGAGAGATGGCTGGGACTGGCGAATGCAAGCGTTCACACATACAAGCTTTTGAAATACACAGATGGAAAAATGTGTGTGTGTTTATTAAGAGGTCTTAGCCTGGCGAGTACCACAAACAGTATGGCCAGAGGGCCAATTTAGACAGGACGAGGATCAGGGCATGGAGATGTGGATCAAATGAGCAGCTAAAAGATATCCTCTTTGATAATAAACTACCACTGAATTAGCATTTACACACATGAGCACACAATGGGCCCTTTATAAATAAAAAGAACAGAGCAAGAGGAGAAATGCTCTAATTTTGTTGGATCATCTACCCACTGATAATAGCAATGGCTGTTTAGCAGTTTATTACATACCCTATGAGCCTGAATGAGGCTGCAGAAGTCTGTTTCATAGAATATGAAAGTCATATGTGGCTCTCACATCTCTTTTTATGAATTGTTTTGATTTCCTGCATATCTGAGCCTGACAGCATTTTAAAGTAATTTAAAAAAAAAAAACACATCTATATTAAAAAAATAGGGGATGTAGGGATGACTGGCCAAAAATTGTACTTTTTGTACTCTGCAAGAGAAAAAACTCCTCTGTGTTTGTGTATTGTGGAGCAGTCACTACATGCAGGGCCACTGTTTAGCAGTTCAAGAGCAGTGCTAACAGCCTAGGGCGTGCACAGGGGCCAAAAGGGTTTGCTGGCACACAATAAAGAAATATACACACACACACTCAGGCACACGCAGACACACACAAATTGCACAGGTACAAAGAACAAAAAAAAAAACAAGCTCATAAAGGCACAAACAGACACATCTATACACACACACACTCTCACACACATGTGCAGCCCTCCGGTCCTGATCAATACATGACAAGAGTAAATCTCCTCCGGACGTCAGGCAGTCCAATCAAAGGGCTTGGTGTTCTTATAGGGGATCACAAGAGCCAGGGGGAGACAAACAATGATGTGAATCCTCAACAACACCACAATGGCCCCAACAGCTCGGGGTTATGGGAATGGAGGAGACGAGTAACACAAGCATGAACTGTATTTTTATGCACATCTATATGTGCAAGCTTTTGCATGTGATGCAACTTCTCTTTGCATGCAGGCAGGTCTTCTGCACTACACGAATGTGTATGTGTGTGTAGGCAGTAAATTTACACAAGAGGAAAGGATGAAGGCTTAGCTGCGTAAAAGAAATCACAGTTTGCAAAAATGGGAAGAAAAAGTTAAAAACTCTGTTTTTCTTACTAGTAAGGACAAAAACGATACAAAATTGCAACTGAACTGTGGCAATAATCTTGCACGAGATTTATGTGTGTGCAAAAATACTGCACCGCTATCAATCTCTGGCAAGCCCTTTCTCCCTTTGACAGACAGGCGTCAGCTGAACAGAACTGATGGGTAGTCTTTATCAGTCTCTGGCAGACACACACATAGACTGACACAAACACTGAAACACACCTCAAGGTGATGGATTAGGTCTAGACAAAGACAATGGTGCCTGTTCCCAGTGGGCATGCAGTATTCTTAGAGTGGTGGCCTGCACTGACGCAATGTTCCAGTTTTATTCATCCATCTTCTGACACTTATGGGGAGCTGGGTGTGGTGATGTCAGGCCAAGTAAAGTAGTGTTAACGGTCTTTCTGGTCTTGGAACTTTCCGAGGCCTTTCTGGGCCAAGTGGGGTCTCCAATTCCAGCAGGGTATTGTGGGTATTCTTCCAGCTGAAAATGCCCAGAATAGCTGAACAGAGAGGAGTCCAGTAGAAACCTCAACTATCTCGAGTGGCTTGTTTTATTTTCAACAAGTATGAGTTTTTTACCACGATGCTCTGCTAATCAGCTCACCAGTTTTAGTTAGTTCTTGGGTTGAATCCTTGACAGGTGTTTTTCTGAATACAAACAATAAGCATCTTTCCCCACAAGCAAAGCATTACACCAGGGGTAGTCCATGAAGATCCCAGACTCTGCCCTGAAATCTTTGAATCTGGGATCAATAAATATTACTATATAAATAAGTGCCGAAGGATTTTCTTCCTACACCATTAATCTATTGTTAATGTTAACATGTCATCCTCTTATCTGAATTTAATTTTATTTAATTTAATAAGGGTACAGTACTCTGTTTTTGGTAACCATTGTCCTTGATGTAAATATGTAAAAATTCGTATGTATCTGTTCTGTGTCTTGTGTACTGTTTGTTTGTATATGTGTCTTTCTTGCTGCTGTTACACCCAAATTTCCCCTTGTGGGACAATTAAAGGATTATTCTATTCTATTCTATTAACAGCTCAGTTGGCGTGTTGAAGGTTTCAAAATCCAACTAAATACATAGATTGTCAACAATTTAGCATCTGACCAAGACTTGTGTACTGATGCGATCTCCTCCTCTGTTCCTGTGTTAATACTGAATTGAATAATGGCCAGAAAACTGTTTCTCCAGAAAGCAGGTGACCATTGACCTTTTGAATAATAAATGTCATCAAGTCATGTTTTCATCCTTTCAAACATCTGTGTGAAACTTCATCCCGTTTACTGTAATAATTGCAGACATTTTTCCAGCTGCATACACCTTGACCTTGGACGTCCAACATGTAATCGGTTCATCCTCGATTCCAAGTGAAAGTGAAGAGATATATCGAGCTCACGAGAACCGGCGGGATGGACAGACACTGAGAAAACACAATGCCCCCAGCTATGGCCGTTGCCAGTGCAGAAGAAATAAAAGTGTGACTCAATCCACTCGCATACAGTGTTATTCACTGTACGCATGTACAAGGGCAAAAAACTGGAAGGCTTCAGATTTATCTTCATTCTTTTCTTATAATCAAGAGATTTTAATAACCAAATCTTTTCTTGTAATTATGATGCATTTGCTAGTCATATTTAAGCAAAAGGTCTCTATCATATTTTCGTCCTTGTGTGCATCCAGCACACTCATTTGTACGTTATTAACAGTTTATGTTGATATATTGTTCTCTGTTGTTTCTCAGAAGTGCTAATGACTGGCCTAGCATAAAACATTTGTTAGTCTGCAGGTGCTAGAGACTAGAAAAGTGTGTTAAATATCAAATAGGATCCCAGGGTAGACATGCGAAATAGTTATCTTGTGACATGAATAGCCAAGCTCAGTAAGTGGATGACCTGTCCTGTATAGAGATTCTGCCTAACTAATGCAGGGAAATTGTTCAGTCAGTCGTTTTGACATAGACATCGCCCCCTTGGTTCATGTTGTTGTCTAAGTCCTTATTTTTGAGAAACTGTAAGTACTGCCACACAGTTGAGACCCCTTTGCAGGTGCTGTGCATACAGGTGATGATCCTTGAATTGGAATTTATGGCCCAGCAGTAGTGCAATCACTGTCAGCTGGCAGCCTGGGGAAGGCCTGTCTGCCTGCAGAAACCATCTGTTTCCAGATGGAAGCTGTGTACAAAACATGTGGTACAACGGGTCTGCGGGCCACTCTTGTTTGTGCTGTCGCTGGTCCGCCAGCCAGCCACAAAGATATCAAAATCATAACATAGAAGAGCTGAAGTGAAGTCAGGTGTTAAAAACAATGAAAAGTGTCCACTGGAGCCACGTTCTGTGCTTTTCATGCTGTGTTTTTTCATCTTTAAAGTTTTTAAAACAGTTATTCTGTTCCCGTTGATGTCCGCCACCGCTCCCTGCTCTACTGGCAACAATGGTCAACCAATCAACATTCGGAACACACTCATGTCATCTGCTTCCAGTTTCAACAAAGAGCCGACACTGATGCAGTTCTTTTTAAAATGTACATGGATCAGTGTACCATATCCTCAAAATTAAACTTTTGAAAAATAAAAATGCAACACTAGTTTTCCAATTCAAGTTATAGAAAGAGAACTTGCAAACACACCAAAGCATAGGCTACTGATTTAAGATGAGAAAGATGTTTTGAGTATACAAACTCTGGACTTTTGGGTTTTAATCCCTTATTCTTTTACACAGTACCTTGATAAAAGAATGTAGCTGCTCCAGTTGGGAGTAGGCCTGGCCTAGCTGCCTCTGAACCCTTTCCAAGGCATGGGAGCTCTGCTGGGTCAACCCCTCCATTTGCTCAGTGGCTGCCTGTTCCAGTGCAGCCAAAGCCTGTTCACCAGCTCCCACACGAGCCTGTAGGGCATGCATGCGCTGTTCCTGTGAAGGAAAAGAGCATGCAGAAGTGGTCAGCTGAAAGCAAACAATCTTTTTTTGTTTTAGGGGAAAAAAAGCAGAAAGTCCACATTGGTCTATGAGACATTTGTGGAAATTGCTTTCAAGCCCCTGTGTGTAGGATTTTGACATTTATGACTTTGGTGTCTCCTTGTGACTTACTGATTTTCAAGTTGGTATTACCACAAATAAATATATAATAAGACTATCTAATATTACCAGAACTATAAATGCCATCTAGACAATAAACTCCAACTCTGTTTTTTTTTCACTTTTGAATTTTAATGTTTAATGTGATGTCGTTCACTGTCAGAAATCCAGTGATAATAGGCTATTAAAGTAAAAACATAAAATATTAACATTTTTTGATGTTATGTAAGAAAAAGGCTTAAACTTTATAGCTGGATATGATGTACCTGGATAGAAGTGGCATTTTCACAAATTCTAAAACTTTTCTTTTGACTAACAATTGCATAACTTAAAAACATGATCCAATATCATATTCTATACCCTGCCTTTGAAGAGAATTCATCTGTGATTGTTTATAGGGCTGCTTAGAAAAAAAAAGATTATCCGAACTGTACTGTAGTCCAACTTTGCAAATGTTACATAAAACACAATTTTTGTGAAAACTGAGTGCGTGTCAGTTTCCAACCTTTTTTTCCAAGTCCTCTTTCAGTTTTGCACAGGAGGCCTCGTACTGGCTTTTCTCTGTTGTTGCCACATTCAGCCTTCTCTTCAGGGATTCGATTAGGGCCTTTCTGTTGCTGGCCTCCTCTGATAAAGTCTTCACCTGTTTAAAAAAAAAAGAAGCTGAACAAGGACGTAATGCAACTGCATTTCTCTTTTAAAGGAGATAATCACATTATATTCACCTAAAGTTCCGTTCAAATCACCTTAGCAACCATGTTTTCTGCAACTACACTTAACGGCACTGAAATATTTTCCTGTTAGTCTTCCAGGAGACAAATCTTTGGACTATGGGATATGCTGAGTATGACAATGCCCATTTTTCCCCTGTCACTCTGCTGAAGAACCTCAAAATAATTAGATGCAATGATGAGCCGCGATGAGCACCTTCTTTTCTAGCTCCTCCACCTGTCCCCGGTAACTTTTCTCCATTTCCTGCAGGAACTTGAGTCGTGTCTTCAGGTCCTCCACCAGCTGCCTTTTCATGTTCACATCTCGCTCTGTGTGGCTCAGCCTAAAAACATACACATATGAAGGCAAATACCAACATATGGCATAACGCCTAAATGACTCTTCACAGATAGCTACACAGGCACAGCCTCTGCATCGCAGACAAACACAGACACACATACGCACGGAGACAGATACAAAGAACACACACGCAAAGCTGGCAGGCACAGTGTCCCCGTGCAGTACATCAGGCATGACAGCTCATTATGACAACTAAATACACTGGCATGCTGCTTGGGTAAGTGGAGAGGGGGGTGAAATAGGGATGCATATATAATTCTAACTGGCATATATTAGAACAAGTGCTCTGGCAGGGAATGCCGCACTAAGCGTGACAGGGGAGTCCTCTTTGACAAACGGCATTTTGAATCAGCAGCGACACTACTTGAAAGCCTAATCAAGCACTTAAATGTTTATTATTTTCAGCTCAGCGTTGCACCAATCATATAAAAACACATTTGCCGGGGGGAACTTGGCTTGGGAAAGACGTATTATGAAGGGAATACGCTCTAAGAAATGTTGTTTGTTCGTGTGCTGTGCTGTGCCGGCGATACTTCCCTAAAGAGAAGCAGCGTGTATGTACTGTAAGCAGTTAGCGTCTTAACTGTAACAAAACACACGCGACTTGTCACTTCCTATTTCAATAACCTGCAATACTGACATGATTAATATTCCCACATTCTGCAGCGACACCCCGGTTTAAATGGTCTCAGTACGTTAGCATGTTTTATTCTGTTTTCATAAGAGGCAAATAAAAGCTATTTTCATGGTTGTCTGCACCTTGGGGAATTGGAACAAATAGAATAAAGATCATAAGGATGCAGTTAATTAAATGGTTTTTGCTGTATTTTTCTATATCAAAGATGTAGTAGATCTCTTAGCTCCCACATGCATCATGGCTTGTGTGTTTTAAATAAACAGATGACGCAATGCAAGAGCAAATGCTTTTGTGTAAGTAAATGTCCCTGCCTCCCTAGGTGGATGAGTGCCTGAGGGCAGACTGGTTAAATAAATGTGAGCTTGTCCTATTGGAGTGACATTAAATTAAATGAGAGAGGAGTCTAGCCTGGGGACTTTGTTGGGGGGGGGGGCGAGTAGCGCTAGCTGGTTACCCCATGGATTTGGCCATTAATGAGAAAACCCATATTGAACCTTTCAGATGACTGTCTGGTGTTGACTTAAAGAGTGAGAGCAGCAATAAGAGCCCCACCAGCTCCCTCTGCCCCAATGCTAATGGCAATTAGATCGACAACATTTATTTTAGATGTTCTTCTTCTACACCCCAAAAAGAATAGAGGATAAAAAAGAATGAAGGATATATAGAGCTTCTGCTAGAGCGTGTGATCTCTATTTATGAGTGTTAGTGGAAAGAGAGAAAGAGAGCCTCAAACTATATCCCGATCACTCACACGTTTGTTCCCTTTGTTCTGTGCTTGTTGGCAATATTGTTCATCAAACATGCGTGTATTGTAATGATAACAGTCAGTGGTCTGAAGTACGTGTTCGTAAGAGTGAGCGCGAGCGCACATTTCTGTGTATGTTGTTAAGAATGAAGTGCGGGTGGACGTTTCATGTGGCTGATAGACAACAGGGCTAAAGATGAAAGAAGCAGCTTCATAAATAAGGCAGGGCCATAGTGCCGGATATTGACTGAGGACATGCCGGTGTACTTTGAAATTCATTTCTTTTTTTCTTTTTTTTACCCCCCCCTTCTCTTCTTTTAGGCGAAGCAGCCTTGCTCCCTGTGTGTGTGCTGAAATGTATATTTCAGAGACGTCTAGACATGTCTTTCATTCTGAGAAGGAGTCCCTCCATGGAGGCAAATGGAGTGGTAGGCTAGAAGATACGGCAAGTTATGTGTGCGTATGCGTGAGTGAGTGTGTGACAAGAGCTGGAGGAGGCTGTCGCAGAAACGCAGCTGAGGGATGCTCGCTCTGCCTGGCTGTGATCCTCGCTGCTTTGGTCACACACACAAACACATATCCGCTGTGATTGTACACATGCCCTGGATGCATTATTGAGAATGGCAGGCAGAGGACACGGCATACCAGACAAAGAGAACAAGAGGGAGGAAAGCCAAGTTGTTCTTTGTACATTTTTCTCAGTTCAAATATGGGATCCGTAATGCAGAGTGATGATATGTGCCTTGTAAGTTCAAACCATGACTGTTTCCCTAAGTGAATTGTTTATAGCCATATGCATTATGACTATGTAATGCATGCGGGGCGCTACAGTAGGTGAACCATGCAACTCACTGGGGCTTGTGGCCCACAGGCCAGAGTGATGCTGTGTGGGTTTTAGTGTCATGGGCCAAAATGGTCCCTCCTGCGGCACGCAAACAATCAATACGCTGCTTTGATCAGCATTCCACATCGGCTACCCACGTAAGCAACACCACACCACATGACACAAAAAACACTCACATGCACACGCACAAACAACACACACACACACGCTCAATATAACATGCATAATTTCACAAATGATTCACAGACACAGGAGCATGTACAGTATAAGGGAAGCGAGGCAGACAACAGAGCTGCCACATGGTGGAATCAAACACTACAGATGAGAGCTGCAGAGGATGTGCAAACATGCAGACAACGAGAGATTGAGAGACAGACAGACAGAGAGGTCTGCAGGTATATAAAAAAAAGAAAAGTAGGAAAAATACGAGCTGGACTGCAGACAACAGTAAGAAACACAAAAAGGAGGAAGTAGCACTAATGAAGACAAAAGGTGGGAAACTAACTTATCCTGCAGCTGGCAGAGTTTGTCCTCCTTCTCCTGGAGCTGGCCTCGCAGGGCTTTGTTAGCCGCCACCTGCCTCGTGACCTCCGCACTTGCACTCTGGGGGAAGGGCACACAGTGTGTGTGTGTGTTTGTTAATGTGTCTGAATGTGCATGTGACTGGGGGGTAGGGAAGGTTTTCACGACACAGCTGATGACAGGTCAAACACAGCATGCCTCCTCATTATAGTTACAGTGGGAGGGTGGAAGGTGCTAAAAGAGGTTAAGAGGAAAACTGTGTTATTTAAAGTGGATAAGGGGAGTAATTAGTAAAAATAACAATTTATAGACCTGGAGGGGTGAATTTATTTTAGTCAGGAATGTGAATAAAGAAAAAGACCAACAGACAAGTACAACAAGGAAAAAAAACCTGAATACTAACAATAAAAATAAATAAATTGACCTGCTAATGATCAAACATCCTGTAACCTAGAATATTAAACTGTAAATAATAACCTTTTGTGTTTTACTCTTTTCTTTATGAGTAACAAAGATGTAAGGCTCACGGTGACAGGTCGGCTTCTGATTATAAGCATGATGGATATCTGAACCTGCAAGTTCACTTTGGTTTAAAGGGCCCTTGTCTCTTGTGGGAACTGCTCCCAGTAGAAGCACTTGACAACGTACTCGCTCAGCGCACGCACCCCCACGGAGCATCCCTTGCCTCTCCCTTTCGCTGTCACCTGACATGACTTTCTCAGGCGTGTGTAACGACAGCGGCAATCTGCGTGGTGACACTGACGAGCAGGCTGCTGAGAGGGTGATAATACTGTGGTACCACTCACACCTCATTCCCTCTGATGTAGGGCATGTCTCTGCTGTTATTCCCCATTTCTCATCTTCCTGACAGGCACTCCGAAATAAGATCAAATGACAGGAAATGCTAATTCATGCTGAAATCAAACGTAATATCAAGTGATGTTAAGTGTAAACTGAAAGGCACCAGAATTTGTTTTTTTTTTTTTTCAGAATCAAGCACAACTTGAAAGTAAAACCTTGACAGAGTTTCTGTTGAGAGTTTTTAAACTCCTCGAGGAGGGCAAGTGCTTCAAACCAGTGAAATGTTAAAGTGACTCAGAAATAGTGATGTAAATATATGTGAAATTCAGTACTGTTAACATGGTAAGTAACAGAATGAAAGACAGAATCCAACTAAAAAGTGCAAAAGAATTAAGAAATTTTCATATTGCCTGATTTACCACAGCACAGCAGAAAGTGGAAGTAGTCTTTCTCTAGATATATTTTTTCAGTCCTTTACCACTGATATTCCCAAAGTTTTCCTTGTTATTCATGGTATTCTCGAGCACTCAAGCTTCTTAGTGCACAAAATTGGAAGAGAACAACATCTTTAATACCATCATCCTATTAGCAGATTTACCTCATAAGGCATGCACAATGAAAAAACACAACCGTGAGGGCAATTCATTAACTCTAGAACTGCTAACCTTAAGTTTGGCTTGAAGTTGTCTGACCTCAGCCTCCAGGGCTTGGAGGGCAGGGTTAGCCGGGGCAGGTATGGTTCTGCACTGGCAGGAGCACTCTACGTTCGCTGGTGCTGTTGGTGGTATTGTAGTTTGCGGGGGGAATTTGATCTGCTTCCACTGCTTCAACTCCATCTCCAAAACCTTTTTCTGCTGCTGCACACCAGCCAGGTCAGAGGTCAGCTTCTGCGGGTTTGACCGACAGACAGAATTGGTTAGCTAGGCTGGTGATGATGCCGCAACTGGAAGCAAAAGTTTGGTGCACTGCTATTAAAAAAAACAAAGAAACACAGATTTGTGTTATTGGATGGTGAGGGCGAAAAAGTAACAGGCGACTGATATACTGCTGCATGAGCTGATAAGCTTTATATTAAACCAAAAGCCATTTTTTCTCCCTTATAATGCAAACCTAATTTACTGCTGTAAGAAGGCAAAGTTCCTCTGACTACCATAGATCTTTATATTAAATCCACTCCTCACAAATATAATAAATGCAAAGACAGAATAAACACAATTTGTTTAAAATACTGTATGTGTTATCCACGGGTGAGCTGCAAGCTCTCCTTTAATATCTTGTCTGCGATAAAATGTCTTTTTTATGCTAATTAGGAGACAAATGATGCTGTTGCCCGGTCAATAGAGCCTAATTCTCACTGTAATTGGCATGCATAATATAGCCATCATGCAGCACACTTTGGAAAAGAGGTAGATCAAGTATTTAGTCAGTAGTTGAGTCTGGATTGATGGAGGATAACGCAACTAACTGAATGCATACAATTTACAGTGACTCTGTGATTCAGACTGCTATGTGAGATTAAACACTTTAAACCACATGCATGTGCCGGAGAAAAGCAAAAATCAGGTTGTTTCTTATAAGAAAGTATGGACCACAAACCTATTGCTGTGAGTTTGAATCAGTGCTGCCACAATTAGCTGATTTGGTATCATATCAAACATGAATGGTTAATGGCACAAACAGGAGACGTGATACATGAAGATATGCGCTGCACACATAGGGTAAATGTTGGAGCACACACCGAGGCGTGCGCACACACCCAAGTGAAACCACAGAATCCCATGGGTTTGCTCTCTGCTCCGCATACACGGAGGTTATTGATATCTGGTTGCTGGCTGACACCTTTTAATAGAATCCCTCCTGTTTTAGGTTTCCTTCTCTCTGTTGAAGATGCACATGCCACATCCACAGGGAGGGTGGGAGGAGAGCAGGAGGAGCACAAAATAAAAGCGGGGCTGTGGCCCCAGTGGCAATAGTGCAGGAATTAAGAGAGGCATTGATGAGGCTTCCAGTAAGACAAGCTTTGATTTCACAGGCCATTTTCAGCCCTGGTGAGAGATGACACTGAGGCAGGCGTGATATACTGGTAGCTCCATTAGGCCAGGAGAGAGGACACCGGTCTCTCTTTCCTGTGAGCAGTGGTCTCACTGATGCTGTTCCTTTAGTAGCTAAAAGGAATTTTTAAACATGAATAAACCACTGAAACACTAAGATTGTCTTACTGCATCAATTTCTTAATTACACAATCATTCTTCTGGCCAGACTTCTTGTGCAATAGGTTTTATACTATTGTTAATTATTAATTTAAATAAAGTTTGGAGCTTTGCTTTCTTAGGCCATTAAATTTGTAGAGATAATCCTGTGATAATCCCTGCCCCAAAAACATTAAAGGAGGGAAGGCAACTCCACACTTTGAGTGGGGATGTCACAGTGTGCCACAAAGTAAAGCATCTGTGGAATTGATGACAGACCAAGGAAGGCTTATCCAAGCAACAAAATGATTCTGTAGTTGGATGCTATGCATTACTCAAGGATTTCAATAAAAGTTAGACTTGCCTGTAGTAGGATGCACTGTGAGTTTTTAAGTTACGTTATGCCACTTTGAAGGGCGACTTTAAGGTTTTTACACACTGCATCAAATTTTTCTTGTAATCTAGCTGACTGCCTGTTTCTCTGGGCACATTGTTGCATTATAGCCAGATGCATTATCAGCAATTGAATGTTATGTTATTTTCACAGCGGGAAATCATACTGAAAACCTAAAAAAGAAAAGTTTTAACCAAACCACGTGTTCCAGTTAGGCTGAAGTATTATATACATTGCATGAATCTGAATAGTTGTTGAAAGGAAATACAAATACAGTTAAGAATACATTTACATCCCAGAGTTCACGCGCAACCAAACACACAGAAGTGGAGAGGGGAAGCAAGGATGGGAAAAAAATGAGAAGATATGACTTAATAATGGAAGGAGGGAAGGAAAGGAGCAACGAGAGAAGGACAGAATGGCGAAGGATCAGGAGACAGAGCAACACAAACAAGTTTCTGTGAAACTGCCATGCTACTTCTCACATGATGGCCCCTGTGGAGGCTGTCCTAAGCCAATTACAAGCAGAGAGTTTTAGTTAGAGAGTTGGCCAGGACCGGTTGGAACAAGCCCAAAGTCCATCACCTCTTGGCCTTTGCAGAGAGGGCAACAAGACCTAGCTTTGGCCAGTCAGTCGGCTCCAACTTTCTCAGGTGGAGTGGCATTAATACTGCAGGAGGAAAGAGGAAACAAACAGGAAGACAACAATTCCCTCTCTGTCCACTCATTCACACAACAGTGTGTGTACATGTGTGCCTTTACTGCTGTGCCTGAGTCTAAGGTCTCGTTGGACTTCAGCAATCAGATGCCTCGGTGGGTGCAGAAGGGCCACTTCCCAGGTAGCAACACTATGAGGGCTGCACTCTGGCCCGTGTGTGCAAGTGCAATGTACTCCATCGGTACTATTCCACAGTAAGTGAAAAGTAAATATACGGACATACAGACAAGAACACATACACCTAATCAAGAGTCCAGTGGGCCTTTGCTGGCTGCTGCTGTGTCTGAATTCACCAAAAGAAGTTTCTGCCTGCCAGATTAACGACTCTGTCTGTCAAGGTGTTGCTGTGTGTGTGTGTGTCTGTGTATGTACATAAGTTGATGTGTACAAGGAGCACCTGGCAGGAAAGATACTGTTTAGGGGCCAAAGCTCTTGGTGTTTTATTTACACTCTTTACCAAGTCTAAGAGTTTTTTACCTGGAGGCACGTACTAAATAACTAAAAGGTGTGTGGCACTGGATGTAGTCACCTTGAGTGTATGTGTGTGTGCGTCTGCGAACACGACTGCTCATATTTGGAGAAAAGTAACTGCTGGTGACAAAGATTGTTGTGGAGAACTGGCTCGCTGAAACATTCAGCAGGAGGAGACAATGGCAGAGTCAGAGAGAGAAAGAGCGTGTGAGATTCTCCTCCTCTCTACTGCCCTGTGGTTCTGACCTCCACAGACAAGGATAGGCCTGTCAGCCACACTTATTAAGCATGATAAGGGCATGCTACTGCTTCACTCTCAGCCCCAAGAAAATACAAAAGAAAGACAAAGATGGGGGGAAAAAAAGAGAAACTTCCTAACACTTACAACCGGCTCGCCTCCCTTAACTCGTCTCCCAGTTTTTCCCAAGTTACCTGCGTGAGCTGCTTGCTGCTGCACAGCTTCTCAGTGAGGGAGTTGAGCTGTGCTGTGATCATCTCATTGGCCCTTTGTAGATCTCTGGCTGAAAGCATAGCATCTTTCCTGGCACTTCGCAGTATGTCAACGTGACGCTGTAGAGACTCGATGCGCTGCTGCAGAGAAGAGGAGGAGCAGCGCTGGGTCTTCACAAGCATCCTCTTCCTCCTCTGCCGACTTTTCTCTCCTCTTGTCCCGCGTTCCCACGGCTCACGCTGTTTATCGTCTAACAGGAGGAAGTACACGCAGCCGCCTCAGAGTTGACAAGTGCACAGAAAACCTCAAAATCCCAATTTAGAAGCTACTGCTGAGATTTAACAGGCGTGCATCTTTGTGTATGCAAAAGTGGAAGCTGTGATGGATTTAACAACCTGAATAATTAACATTTTCTATTTTTAACCAATTCAGATGTGCCGAGTTATTGGGGAAAAAAACGAAGCTTGTTAACTTCTCGGATACTTGTTTCTTATCGACAGCATGTAAATACACTGAGTGTTCTATCTGCTTCAATTAAAAGTTGATTAGATTTCTGTAATCCAGCATGGGTTCACAAAAGGAAAACTTGTGCTACCTCGGGCCAGAACGTCGGGTTGTTTTCTGTGAGATTCTGCCGCTGGTGCTTCTGTGTTTGAGATCGGCGACCACCTGTAGGACTGAAAGAACAGAAAACCCAGTGACAATGAAGAAAAGCAGCCGTTTAATGTAACACAACAGTTGACATGCTGCTCTTCCTAAGATGCAGCTCATAACGACACCATGATCACAGAGGGTGCGCAGCTTAACGCAACGAGACAAATCACCCAGTGCTTTAATAATTCACCTGAGCATGTTCAACCGACTCCAACTTGAACACCTCTCAGCACAGATATTACTTCTGACAGATGCTTGCAAATGCCGCCTTTGTTCAATCACCAACTGAAAGCCCTGATTCACTCCTACGGTGTGACGGGTGTGTGTGAGAGTGTAGTCGTTTGTACGCAAAAGTGTGTACGCATGTGTGTTTGTGACAACTCCCAACTGCACCATCATTTGTAGTGACATCAAAGAAAGGGCCCCCTGCCTCACTCCTTGCTCTCTGCCTACATTCTTTGTATGGGGGACAGGTAGGATTTGATCAGTGCCAGTTTTGATCATGCATGCAGAGAGGAAAGGGTAGATGAACCCTTTGGTTTGTGACATACTACGTTGCGAGGGGCTTGGGCTGTCAAAGCGATGAACCCAGAAGGAGCTGATGGGCACATTTAGAGGATCAGGACTGGGGAAACTAAAGGGGATCTGAGATAAGGGCCCTGACAGCTCCCAGGTTATATTCACAACAACCATCTCTTCTCTACTTTCCACTTTGCTTCGGTGCTGCTGAAACGAGAAAAAGAGGAGAAGAGAGGAGGCAGCACATCTTTAAGGCCCCTCTCTTTCTCTCTCCGTCTCTCCTCTTGACGGACTTTTCTCTCAAGGGTTTGGATCTGCCATGTACCACTGTGAAGAGGTTTGATGTGGACAAGTGCAAGGGTCCAGGCCTAATGATTTCGTGGTGTGCATTCACAAAGGCTTCCTCAGTCACAAGACTAGGAAAGTCTTTGTGAATGTAGACATAAAGCGATAGCCAGTTAAAAATGAATAGTACAGCACGGCTCAAACAACACAAAAAGTAGTTACAGAGGCCCTAAGAATTATATATGCAGACAATAAACTGTATATAAAAGATGGATGGATAGCCACTGAGGCGTCACTCCACTGCTTTGCAGGCTACTATTTCAGGATGGAGTTACAAAGTTATTACATAATGTTAGAACTGCAGGGCTAGTTTTGTAAGTAGGATGCAACAATAATTTAATAAAGAACGATGATAACTTTGGCTAGCAAAAACAAAACAAAAGAACAAAAAACAGCTAGCTGATACACAGTTGTTGGTTTTTTTTTTGTTGTTGTTGTTTTTTTAGTAAAACTAATGTTGGTGATACCTATCTTTGTTGTCACGGACAGAGGAAATAGACTAAAACTCTTTTTTTGTATCAGGCTATAAGACTTTTGCAAAACATCCCTTGAGTGGGCATTTGAAGAATTGCAGTTTTCGATCACTTCTGAATTACCTATAGTGTTACCTACACCTTCTAGATATTATTTGATAAGTATTACTTTTTTCCATCGAAAAACATACAAATTTGAAAATGTTGGTTCAAACGCTAATCAGTATTTACAGAGGAGCTCAGGAGAGAGGTACTACAGTAGGTGTCCACAGACATGTGCAAAACATGGTAGAGGCTCTTTCATGGTTTGTCGTCCTCAGAGCCAGGAAATGCACATTAAACAGCAAATGTCCAAAAAAAGAGCTTTGAATGTCCTTCAAGAGGCCTGGAGAACTATTCCTGAAGACTACTTAAAGAAATGACAAGCTTGTCTGAGAGAATTAAAAATTATGCTGAAATTTACACTCGTATTTAGGACCAAGGAGACATTGTATACTAAGGCCTTCATTAATTTTATTCACTTGTAGGCAGTTTCATTTAAAGGCTGAATATTCACACAAACCCAAGTAAAATGTTAATCTGTACAAAAAAGCAGTGAGCAGGAAACAGCTGACGCTTACTTCTGACTGCATCTTTATTCCTTTTTTAAGTCCAAAAACAATTAAAAGACAAGGGCAGACCAACCTGTCTATTAGTGTGCTGTCTGTGAGGCACCGTCCCCGAGGGCAGGCTGTTAAGACTGTCCGAGTATTCCTCTGCACTGTCACTGTAGAGAAAGGTGAAGTCTATTACGGACTAGAAGTTGAACCGACAACCCTGGTTCTGAAAGTACCACCCTTGGACAAAAATCCAATTTACCTTTTATGGTTGATTTAGTTGACATCAAGCAAAAATATGTGCATTTCGGCCCCCTCCTTCAAACAGAAAATCAATGTCCCGTCCAATTTCTGAGCTGGAAGTGTAAATGTGTGTGTAAATTAAGTGAAAAGCTGCAGTGTCTGGTGCTGTTTGTGAATGCATCAACATGTATGAGAGCGGCTGTGGCCTTCATTAGCCCTCTGTGTGTGACAGACATGTGTGAGAGGCACGGCTGAGCGGAGCCAAGCAAAGTTGCATCTGATGGACGCACGGTAAGGGCTTCCTGAGAGACACACACACACATGCACACAGGTTTATTGACAGTGACCTTTGACGTGAAGGTGGAAGCCAGTGACATTTACGCTGGCGGGTTTATTAAGGTGGGGTCTGGGAGAAGCAGCGGAGGTAAAGACCACAGAGAGAGGATCTAACTGGAACATGACAAGGCTGGGGGCTAGTTAGGGTTAAAACCAGCCTGGAAGGGGCACAGGGACTTTGCTAAGGATTACGAATCACCAACACTAACACCAGGCTTGCGTGCATCGACTTGGTGATGACAGCAAATAGATCCAACTTAAATTTAGTATTATTAATGGAGTTCTTAATTGTGTCTGCAGTCTAACTAGTTGTTCCCTAGTTCCTCTTTAACACACAACATATATATATTTACAGTACATGGTGCTTCCACTCTATATGTGAGGACATGTCTAAGCTTTTACATGCTGAGTCCAAACCTGTGTGGAGCAAATACAGATAACCTGTTATGTAGAAACATAATGACAGCAGATGCTTACACTGAGGAAATGAGAGCTTCCAAGGGGTGTAAGGGGTGGATCTCACCGAGAACTGGGCAGATACAGTATGCATGCCCCTACAGTAGTAACCTGTCAATCACAGACAGGTAGGCACAGCCTAAAGCATACTCTGCTGGTCTGTCTTACTCTACATGGGGCTGTATTTTACAAAATGACCATCATGTTAATTTTGGATGTGAACCATAAAAAATTTATTGTGCTCATGAATCCAGAGAGACAATTGGACTTCTTTTTGCAATCAGAGCAGTCGCCTCCTGCTGGCCTTTAGGAATAATGTATTTTCTAAGGCACTTGTACATTTTTAAGACCCAAGATTAGCTTTGTCTACTCCAAGGATGTCAAATTTTACATTGTGAGCCACATACAGGCTTTGATCTTAAGTAGGCCAAACTAGTGAAATTCCCCTTTCTGTCACAGTAAGCAAATTCAACTACACATTTAATCCAGGTAATATTTTAATATAAGAAAAAGAAGTGCAATCTCAACAGTATTAAAATAAATCTGTAAGCACTACTCTTTGGGCTTAAATAAATATGTAGCCCATGCCCAGAATATCCTGCTATTATAAAACAAAGTTTTTGTTAATTCACAGAAAATGCTCTTTAAATTATTTTTTAATTACTACTGTTCTTTAAAATTGTCTTTAAAATGATTATTTAGCAGGTAGTGAAAGAACAGGGACTATTAATTAATTATTTTTGGTGTTGTGTGAATGGCTATGGGTGATTTCTTTATCAGGATGAAAAGCTGTAGAACTTCTGAAAATACAGTAAAAAAAAAAGAAAGAAAAAAAAGGCAAAATTGATCCCCCTCTTCACATTCTTCAAAGCCGTCCAGTGGGCTACATTATATGCCGGACCAATTCTGGCCTCCGAGCCTTATGTTTGACATCCTTGATCTACTCTTATGCTACTGTTTTATTTAAAGGAATGTTCTCTTATGTTCTCAATCACAGCAAATCCCTCCAGTAGCTTTTTTAAACTCTGGTACCTTGAGAAAAAATTAATGTTTGCCATCTTTGATATTATCCTTATCCATAATTTGTGGCCCAATCATCCAAAATGTACTGTCCTGCAGCACTGATCAAGAGTTTATATAACACGAAAATACATATCCTTTATTCCTTCTGGCATAACTGAATGATGGAGTCTGATGATACCTGCTTGCTCTTTTTCTTTCCTGGTTAGCAGCAAAACTGCTGATCTGCTTAAATTGGTCAGCTGCCTCTAGCAGTTCAAAACTTGAGAGCCAGAGGCAGCGAGAAAAATAAGGTGGGGGAAAAAAAACAAAGACTTGTCAGTAGCCTTGATGAGTCTGACATCTTTATTTGGTGCTATTTAGGCCGAAGCTCCTTAGGCAGAAATACTGTACCTTCCAGGAATGTCAACCAGACAAAGACAGCATTTGTGAAGAGGACCCCTAGAAGATACGAGGCACAGAAGGCTTTACAGTAGCAAATCAGTTGACAGGTGCCTTAAATAAGACAACATCTCAGTTTAGGCCCCTTCTTCAAAAATCCACTTAGATCCTCCTCTCAGGTAAAGCGTTTATTAGACTGCTGCTTATTAGCCACATGGAGTGGTATTAGGAAAGCAGGGCATAGCTGCACCCAGTCCCCGTTAAACGGCCTCATGCGGATAGAGCTGGGGTGGATTAGAGTCTGATGAATTAGTCGGTGAAGAGGTAGTGAGTTAGGAGGGCTGAGCTAGAGAGCGTGTAGAGCAAGGCATACCGGGAGAGAAAGAGAAGGGAAATAAATATCAGCGAGTGTTTGAAATCAAATCATTTCAGCCATCACTCAATAGATGTTGGCTCAGTGGCTTTTTTGCATAAAACATACATGAAATAATTACTGTCGATGGTTCTTAATTTAGAGGGTGTTAAACAGCTTGTAGACATCTGGTACTGATCCGAGTAGGGTCATTCAAAATTCATCTAACCAAATTAAGGCGAGGAGCTAAGGAGAGGAGTGTGGGATGGAAAGGAAGTGTATGTGTGTATGTCTATGTGTGTGTGTTGGGAGGGGGCTATGGGGTGGCTGGAGGAAAAAAAGAGCAGCACACACACACACATACATTTGTGAACCGACATGCCACAAGATAACTAACATAACTAGACGCAAGGTGGGCTTCATATAGGAGTGTGTCTGTGTGTGTGTGTTTGGGAGGAGGGGGTGGACTGGGTCCTTGCAGGGGGATCCTTAGTGCTGTCGATGGGGGGTAGTAAATATGCAAAGAACGAGTAAATTAAATCAAACTGCCAAACTGTCAATTTCGGGGTAGCGTGACTAGTGCATGAAAATGGCATCACTGGAAGGTATCAAGGCTTTGGCGGCCCCTTATCCCTGGGCTTTTCTGGCATCGGTTCAACTTTGTGTAGAGAGGTGGCTAATTTTGCATGCAAATTTCAGTCAATAAGCTCCAAGCGAGGCGTCCCAGGATATTTCAAAGGATCTGACAGTAGTTTCCCCCCCCTCCGCTCTCCTTCTCTCTATCATTCTTGCTCACATTCTTCTTTTGGCTCCTGAATACCAACTAGACAGACAATGAAATTCAATCACCCATTTGCTTACGCTTTGCAAATGCATGTTGTCCCCTCGATGCTGCTGCTGCTGCTGGTACCCCCCCCCCAACTATTCAGCCAGCCCATCCTCTCTGCCCAAACACCTAAAAATAATGAGAGGGGGTGTGTGAGAATATGTGCGTCAGTGCGCGTGCATGTGTATCATTACCTTTCTACGCTCATGTCCTCCCACTCGTCTTTAGCGGCACTGGAGCTTGGGCCTTGCCAGCTGATGGCTTGATTGGCGCCGACTCTTTGGTGGCTGCGCTGCCGTAGCAGACCTCTGTGCCTGGTTGTTTTGAATTTGACCTTGCTGCTAATGCTGTTAGCGATCCCACCTGCCCGCATCGGTCCTGCAGCACGATTCCTATAGAAGTCCTTAGCTGCTCTGAGAATCCCCAGCTCCTGTCTCAGCTTCAGCAACTGCTGATGAAGCTTTGTAGCCTCTTTCTGAGACGAGGCCAGCTGTACTTCTAGAGCCTTGACCTCACTACAGTGCTGCTCCTCCTGAGCCACGGCCTGCGCATGGGCTGCCTTTTCACGAGCAGCTTCTTGAGTTCTTTGATGATCCAAAGAGGCTTGGAGTTTGCGGCAGTTGTGGGCCAAGTCTTCGTTGACTTCGAGTAGCTGCTCTTTTTCATCTTTCAACCTTTCTGTCTGCTCCTCCATGCTTATCATTCTTTGCTCCAGTTGATCAATCTGAAAACAAAATAAAAAATACATGGGGCTTCTGTGCTACAAAATAATCAATTTTGGCTTATATATCTGTAGTTTTTAGGGTTTTTTTTTCGTTTTTAAAAAAACCCAGAAATACTTATTCTTGGACTGCTAGCGACAAAATAACAACCTGCTCTATAGTATTAATATTAGTAAGATTCAATGAGAAAGACCATATCGTGATTTACTAGTTTTTCTCTCCACTGATATTTTCCCAAGTGCGTAATTACAGTTTGCTGTGTGGGTGGGGGGCGTAGAGGGGAGCAATACCGTGGTCCCCAGTCAAACACGGTTATGGACATCTGACTTGCACCCCGTTACCCTGATCACCTTTAACTACGCTGCAACCATGAGCACTTAGTCTATTTGTTAGATCTTTGGTGGAGACTGTTTAAGAGAACAGTGGATGCCTGCTGGGTTTGTGCCTCCAGGCAATTTTTCCCTTTTATTTGGTTCTCTCTCTGCCTGCTGGTGAAGCCTGGTACCCTTCAAACAAAATTAGACGGCTATCCCCACTCCTGATGATTTACTGCCATGAAGGCTGAAGGGGTGGGGGAACATATAAGCTCATGCAAGCAGGGTTTTAAATGTGTGTGTGAGTGTGAGCATAAAACATGCCTCCAAACCTATGAAATCTACGTTAAATCAACTAGTATTTTCTGGGATACACAAATTATATTTGGCAATTTACAGACTGTCTAGTTGATACTGTGCTTGGAAATTACTACATGACCCTTCTCCAACGCATACGAACACGTACGTTAAACTATTCTTGAAAGAGCAAAACCAAAAATTTCTGAGAGCTGCCATGCTGTACTTATGGCTGTGTTGGATTTCCTTTATAGGCAGTGACAAAGAACACCCCGTGACAGCATAGTGCTGTACCTTTTTCAATGACTGCTCCATTCGACCTGAAAGAAGAGAAGGCTTTTTCGGAGTGCTGCTTTTGACCTGGTGCTCCTCAACCATTTTGTGAAGTAATTCTGCAAAGAAGAACAAAGCTTGTTATTGTGACACTTTGTGTCAAATTCAAGCTGCTCAATCAATAGAATAATTATAAAAAGGGTACATTTAAATCAATTAGCATTAGTAAGGTCTAATTTCCTTCCTGAGGTTCAGTGTCTTTTTTCCTTTTTGTCAATCAAATCTGAAAAATCCCTAACGCTGTGGACTTGGAATTTTCTCTGCAAAAAGCACCTTTGGTTTCAAAAATCTTACACAGCCCTTTAACTTCAGATTAATAGAAAGGTGTTTTATTTAATAGTCCACCGGGAAATAGGAAAACAGGGCTCAGAAGTGCAGGCGGGTGTATACTATATGCAACCTCTCTCGGGGGACCTAAAACAAACGAAGAGAAGTGCTTGAATCCCTTGTGAATACACAGCCCCAGGCTGCACTGCTTTGTAGTCCACTATGTTTCCCCAAAGGACTTCTAATCTCCACAGACAAACATGCAGCTTTATTCTGGGAACTTCAATAGTGGCCCTGGCAAACATATGATTTAGACTTTATGATAACAGCAGAAAGCATGCAAGAGTGCAAGTGCTCAGGCATTTGATGCATGTGTATTCATGAACACATCTAACACAATCTAACAGACCTCTGTCACTGCTACCTACCCAGTATCTACCTCCTGAAGTACAAACAACTTCCCTGCCTACGTATATGCGAAGGGTAACACAAAACTTGAGGTTACTCTATTCCGTAACCCCCGTTCTCTGATAACATGAGTGAGGTGTCTCACTATGGGGAACGCTCTCTCAGCGTTGTCCTCAGAAGCCTCTATATCATTACTGGTGATCTGGTGAGACACCTCACTCATGTTATCAGAGAACAGGGGTTACGGAATAGAGTAACCTCAAGTTCTCTTTCAAACATACGTTTTGGTGTCTCACTATGGGGATATGCAGACTCCCGTATTGCCAGATAAGCCCATCTGAACGACTGACTGTCAACTTAGGAGGTCTCGTGGGGCCCCACACTTAACACAGTGTGGACTAGAGTTGGTGCAGTGACATCCAACCTGTAAAACCTTGCAAAGGTGGGGGGGCAGACCCGTGCTGGAATAAGCCACTTGGATCGCCTCAACAATCCAGTGTGAAATGCGTTGTTTGCTAACGGGCTTGCCAAGATGTGGTTTAGCCCAGGAAACAAACAGCTGATCCAACCTCCTGAAAGCCTTCGTTCTCTCTATATAGGTACATAAAGCCCTAACTGGACAGAGAGCATGTAGTTGCTCCTGTTCAGGGGAGGAGAAAGGAGGAGGGCAAAAAACTTCCAGCTCCAATGTGGTGCATTGGAGATAAGGATTTTTGGGCACAAAGGCCGGATTTGGCCTGAGTGTGACTCTAGAGTTATCCCGTGTGAATCGGGTGCACTCTTTGTGTACTGACAGGGCATGAATATCACTGACACGCTTCGCAGATGCGAGAGCCAGGAGCAATGCAGTCTTCAAAGACAGGATTTTTATTTCCACCTGGTTTAGTGGTTCAAATGGTGGCTGCGAAACTGCCCCCAGCACCAGGGATAAATCCCACGTGGGAACGAGAGGTTTAGACACTGGGTGGAGCCGTCGTGCCCCTTTCATGAAACGGCAGACTAGCGGGTGATGGCTCACTGGGCCATCCACGAAGCCCACATGGCAGGCTGAAATGGCTGCTAGATATACTTTAATTGTGGAAAAGGCCTTTCCTTTATCTAACAGTTCTTGGAGAAAGGAGAGACTTTCCACACCATTCCTCAAATACCCTCCACTTGTTCTCATACAATGATCTTGTGGAGGGGGCTCTAGCACTCTGTATAGTGGCTATAACACCCCTGGGGAGTCCTGCTGTACTCAGATTCAACCTCTCACGGGCCAAGCCCACAGGGCGAGGAGCTCGGGGTGAGGGTGAAAAATCTCCCCCCTGGCTTGGGAGACTAGGTCTCGTTGGAGAGGGAGAGGCCAAGGTTCGCTCCACAAGAGGGGCATAATCTCCGCTAACCAATGGGACCTCGTCCACCTTGGGGCGATCAATATCATTGTTAGCCCTCTCTCTCTCACTCTGGTTAGAGTGGGAGAAATTAAGGCCAGTGGAGGGAACGCATAAAGCAGAGCTTGTGGCCAGTTTTGAGCTAATGCGTCTACCCCTAGCGGAGCCTCCTGGTCCCTCAGGGAGAAATACAGTGGACACTGAGCGTTCTTCCTTGAGGCAAACAGATCGACCTGTGGGTGGCCAAAGCGGGTCCAGATTTGGGTCACCACATGTGGGTGCACGGTCGAGTCCCCGTACTGTGGGTTTCCCCTGGACATTAAGTCTGCTCCCAAGTTCAGAGCTCTTGGAATGTGAGTAGCTCTCAGTGACAACAGATTGATGCTGCTCCACATGATCAGTCTGCGAGCCAGCATGTGCAAAGGACGGGTCTGTAACCCGCCTGCAAAGCGCAGGAATTTTCTGTGAGGCGGATAAATAGGGATGTGAAAATATGCGTCCTTCAGGTCTATTGATGTAAACCAATCGCCTGGGCGCACTACATGCAGCAGAGTGGTGGTCGTCAACATCCTGAATTTGTATGACCTCAGATGCTGATTCAGAGCCCGTAGGTCCAGTATTGGACGCGGTCCCCCTCCCTTCTTGGGCACGAGAAAATACTTTGAGTAAAAGCCGCATTGGCTCTGCTCCTGGGGTATTTCTTGTACTGCTCCCTTTGATAGCAAGGTAGTTATTTCTTCTTGCAGGATCCTGGCTGATTCGCCTTTTGCAAGAGAGAAAATCACTCTGTGAAATCTGGGAGGGGTGGTTGCGAATTGCAAACGATAGCCTCGCTCTAATGTCCTCACAACCCATTCTGGCGCAGCGAGAGCTCGCCATCTCTCTATTCTTGCTGACAGCCGCCCCAAAGGCAGGCACTCCACAGTAGACGGAGCTTTGGCTCCCTGTTGTGGTGGAAACTGGTCCTGCGGGCCAGACCCGACTGCGCATGCGCGGGCAGCCCGCACTTGACCACCGCTCATGGGGCCGGACACCACTGAGGGAATCAACCCCGTTGGTGTCTGGGTGCGTGGGGGCATTATGTTTTTCAACATACTCTCTGTGTTTTTCACACATTTTTCCCGTGCCCTTGGCAACATGCCTGGATGCAATGGGTAAATTTTTAATAAACAGTGTGTTTTTGTGAGACTGTGACATGCTTGATTCAGCTGAACAGTGTCTCGTCCTCTCTTTGTTGAAATGCGCTCTGTGGGATCCAACTCGAGTCCCAGACGCTGAAAGGTGGAGGCAGAACACACTTCTCCGAATGGGCTTCGGAACTGAGCCCTGGAGTGAACTTGGAGCCCGGGCTGGTCTGGCTCCGATCTCCCTGTGGGGGATGTTAGGCAGTCCGCTTCTTCTTGCGGTCCGACTGCTTGGCTGGTGGTGGAGCACCCTGAGCGGCAGCAGGCGGGACATGTTTCCTGGGCCAGTGGGTCTTAGGGTTCTAAACGAGGGATTCTAAATGTCGGCTGGTGACCTGAGCGAACATGCGGCGACTGGGTGGAGGCGGGGGCGTAGCCTGGGTCTTCCGAGGGAGACACAGCTGCAGGGCCTCTCCCTCTTTCTTTTTCTCCTCGCACCGTCTTGGCGGGGTCGATGCTTTCATCCAGAACGTCACGTTTTTCTCCGTCTGAAAGCCCCGACAAGTTCAGCCATCTGGCCCTCTCCTGTAGGACGATGATGCTGAGAGCTCTGCCCGCCGCTTGTACTGCTGCTCTAGTGAGGTGGAGACATTGGTCCGTAACAACGCCCAGCTCTTCCCACAGCTCGCTAGCATCCAGGTTCGCAGCAGTCTGGTCCTGGAGCTCCGCCGAGTAGGCTAGCAGGAGCGATGAGGCGTTCAACACCCTCACGGTGGTGGCAACCGATTTATACGCCTTGTCAGCCAGGGAGGACTGAAGGCGTTTGGCCTTGGAGGGCAGGGACGGACCAGATGACATGGAACGTTTCTGGTTTGGGTGGAGATGAGAAGCCACTAGATTCTCCACTGTGGGAATTTGGTAGATGCCCTTTTCCTTCATTCCAGCACAGTCAAATGCCGCTGCTCCCTGCATGGGGTTGGGTGACGAGAATGCTTGCCCAGCAGCGTGTGACCTCGTCCATGCATTCAGGGAAAAGTGGCAGTACCTGCTTAGTAGTGCACTTCGCTTTGGGGAGCCTTTTACCCTCGTATCGTGAGGTGGAGGTCCCCGTTGTCACCGCGGGCCATGGGATCGCCAGCTTTTCAGCTGCCCGTTTTGCAACGTCAAATAGCTCCATGCCACGGGACTGTGTGCCGGGGTTATCACAATCTGCCCCTTGTGTCGCAGAATTCTGACCAGAGGGGACAAAGAAAACGTCGTCATCCTCGTCCGAGATGAGATGTTCCGACGCTCCCTCAGAGGATTCGCTGAGTAGCTCGTCATTAACCTCGAGGGAATCAGACAGCATAGCTTCGCAGCTGACCTCGGCATCATCCGCCAGCGGGAGGACGATATCCATCTCGTCGCCCCAGCTGATGCCTGGTGTGGCGGACTCAGTGTGCTCCATCGGTGGGCCGATTGGAGACAGCATTGGGTCCTTCTTTGACAGGCTAGCCTGGCGGGCTAGCCTTCGGCAAAGGCTTTTTAGGGTGAAGCGAGCGCAATGTTCGCATGAACCCGGTGTGGAAATAGCCGTTTGGGCGTGTTGCAGCCCGAGGCACATCACACACGCGTCATGTGTATCTGAACCTGAGATTTTGCAACCGCAGGGGCAAATTCTGGGAAGCGGTTTGCAGTCTGCCATATTAAGGAAACTTGGTGTAGCTAGCTTGGAATGGCTGGACGGCTAACGCTGATCTTTTTTTTCTCTCGGTCGGGTAGCTATGGTGAGGTAGTATGACCTAGCTAGTGTAGTGGCTAGCGCTTGTGCTACCTGGCTTGGTGACCGTGTGTAGCAAAAAACAGTTAGCTTGGTCAGCTAGCTGTTGTGCTAGGTGCATAGTGGCAGCTAACATACTCTCCAACCTGGCTCTGTGGTGAAGAGCAGGCGACTCGAAACGCGAACTATGCTAGCGCCCAGTGACCAAGTTGTTAGCTTGCTCGCGTGGACAGTTAAGCTAGCACTCACGTTCACAGTCAGGAGAGATGAGGTTTCTAAGAAGCGAGAAGAGGAAATTGAATGATGGGTGACGCTGCGTCATACCCTTTTATAGGGAGGAGGATGGCCCCTTCCTGAAGCAAGCCTCACGACTGCCAGCCAATGCTGGCTGGAGTAATGATATAGAGGCTTCTGAGGACAACGATGAGAGAGTGTTCCCCATAGTGAGACACCGAAACGAATGTTTGAAAGAGAACAATACAAAACATTCCGCTTTTCTTTCTCTCCTGTTTAAACATTCCTGACAGGATGACCAAAATAATTTGTACAATGAGGCTGGAAACATTAAATATTCAGGACCTTGACTTTTTAGGTCACTTGATCTTTTGGAGAACGAGTTGAGGGGAAAAAAGCGGCCACAGAAGCAGAGAGCAAAAAGAGAGAGGGTCATGTTGTAAAGAGCTGCTGCTCCCTTGCTTTGCATTGATGCTTTGCCCAGGGAAGTTTGTTACTTTGAATTAGCCTGCCCTTTTGTCTTCCCTACATGTCACATTCAATCAGACAGAGCACCAAATAGGACAGGAGGGCTGCTGTGTTCGCTGGGTACATAACCAGGTTGGGAGACAATTATCCAGCTCCAGCACTGGTGGCATGGGAGTTGGCACCTCAGCACTACCTTGATAAGAAGACGTGGTGGCTCCCTAGTCACCCACTGTTGAAGGAGGTTCTGGCACTGCAGCATACATTAACATCCCTCCCGTGTCTCCTCATAGGAAGCAGCACAAAGACTCCGTTCCTTTCATCTGCTGTCTTTCGTTAGTGTGATCCTGGTGTGAGCGACTGAACCTTGCATCTTTTTGATCGGGTCAAAGCGGTTCCTCAGGAGTAAATCTTATGGCCATCCATAATTTCCTCTTAAGAGTCTTGACTTTATGTCCAACTGACTCCAAATATACTCAGTTCAGTGTAGATTTAATATGAAATATTCTGAATATTGCCACAATGGTGTAACCTTATTTGGACTGCAAAACAGCAGACATGTTCATAATCTGTATTAAAACTATACCAAATCAGAAAACACAGATGCCTATCTATTGCTGAGACCACACTCCGTCAAAGTTAAGGGATTCTTCCCTGACAAAATGTAAAGCCAAGCATGTCCTTTCAACAGAGGCTGCTTTCTCATATTCCTAACTAGACTGCCAAAAGAAGTCGAGCCACTATTTTAATTAGTGCAATCCTTTAAATCACATGCTTGCATCTTCACCAGACACCATCATTGGCTGTGAAGAAAATTAAAGTGATATAGAACAGATCTGTTATTGAACTAGTTAATTAAGGTCACTGGTTGCAGTGGTCAGCATCTGACAAAGCTGCAGATTGGATTAAAAGGGATGTAATTTTTAACACCAGGAATAATACATGCAGACAAGATGGACACCACACTTGATGTCCTAATCAATTTACCAGGAGTTGATCAAGTCTTAATTGAGTTGTCCTATGAATTCTCCTGGGAGTAGTCTTATTAAATCCGCGCAGTAATGCACATGGCCCTGACCAGACCAGTGCTTAATTAAAAAAAAAAAAAAGAAGAAGAAGTAGCATTGCAAACAACACGAGCTTAAAATTAAAAACACAATAACTGCGTAGAATTCAGTTTAGTTTAATTATTTTCAGACAAATTGAAACATTCATTCAATTAATAAAGACCGAAGAGAAAAGCATTATTTTGGAATTTTTAAGGCACTCCCTGACAAAAAGAAGAACTAGTGTGAAGGAAAATGCTCACCTTGGTGTTTGTTTGCAAGACAGAGGTGGAGTTCCTTTACTGTGGCCCGGTCAATAGCAGCCTGGACTTGCAGCATGTCAAGTTCTTCTTCCAAGCCAGCTCTGCATTAAACACAACATCAAATTTCCTTCAAACAAAGTTTGCTAAGTCAAATCTATGTTTTTCGAAACACTGGTTAATCATTTTTCAGACGTGTGCTTCAGAGATAAAATGTTTTATTTCTTTTTGATAGATTTTGATGTACTGAGTCCAGATATGACGTATGAAATAGCTGATTGGCTACTGTTTGTGAGATATTTAATATTTTTTTTAAATAAAAAATATATATATATATGTATTACACCTATGTTTATTGTTTAGTTGAGTTTAAATTGTGTATAATGCTGTGTTTGCATTAATAAATTGCCAGCTGGAATCACCGATACGTTATTCAGAAGTTTTTTTTCTATATCGCCCACTCCTATTTTCAACAGCATATTGTGAAAGAAAATGAAAACTGCTGGGATATTTCAATTTGCTTTAAAAAATTCTAAGTTCACTTTGCAGTATTACAGATCTCCTGCTACTAGGAAGGTCAAATTCAAGGTCAGTGCACATGTCAAAAGGTCACACGGCGATAATATCATAGAATTTGAAATTTGACAATTGCATTTCTTCTTTACTTAGTAGTGCAATCATAAAAACTAGAGCCAACCAACAATTTTGAACATCATTTTCAGTTTCCCAAAATGAGTAAAGTTTCACTACATTCATTTCCAAAGGTTTGTGGCTATAGAACAGTAAAATATGAAAGGAGTAACAAAGAAACGCAAAAAAACAATCAACACAAGAACTGTGTGATGAGAATCTTTTACTCTCAATTCCACTGTGGAAACCATTAATGTAGAAACTTTTAATGGACTTTTTAACTCGAATCTTATGTGCTGGCTTCTGTTCCCAAGGAAAAAAAAAGATGACACGGCGAAGAAATCAACTAATTAAAATGCTTTTTAATTCATCTGGAAATCAAAGTGACAAGCAACATGAAACGCCAAGGTGGGAAAGTACAGTGTGTAACTGTGGGTGTTTGTGTGTATCACAGCAGACAAACAGACTGTAAAGTGTGCCCAATTACCTCTCAGCAATTAGCTTGATTCCTGCTAAAGGCTAATTATGTGGAGCCATGCTCTAGACTTTGCACTTTCAAGTTATTATTAGGACCCCAACTGAAGTCTACTGAGGATACACACAAACCCACTGAGACAACCACACCTGAAACACACACCTAATTTCCCTCCCTTTTGCTCCACGGAGTCAAAGAGAAACACTAGAAACAAGCTCCTACTATAGTGGCATTCTTCCCTCAGTTAACCTCATTACAAAGGCAGGTCTTCCTCCTGGCTGATTCTTAAGGCTTGTGGTAAGCTGAGCAAGCATGTTCCATTATGAAGCATTTGAGTAGTAAAAGGGCATTTGTGGTAAGGGTGAATTATGATGTGCATAATGCCAATTAACACAAACTCGGCACCTGTTTCAACCAATCTAATTTTGCTACACCAACCAAGAGATTCTTCCAGACATATGGCAAGAAAATTACATGGGAGAAGTTATCGGCATAGCAAAGGGATGGGAAGTAATTAGCATTTTAGTCCACACAGTCCAGCAGAGAGGCAGTCTAATGGCTGACCACAGCCTAAATAAGTACACAAATGACTCTCCCAAAGGGAGTGAGGAAGCAGATGGATATGTGTCGCTCTTCTATAGATTTTCCTCCATAAATGAACTCCAGTCGATGAAGCAGAGGCACTGCCTTATGTGTCCAGGCTGTTAATGGGACAAATGAGCTGAAATATGCAGTGTGTGAAAGGAGCCTGCTCCATCTCATGTTTCTTTTTTATGCCTGTTTGGATGCTGATGGTATTGATGCTCAACCAAAGCTCATATGTAAAACTTTCAGTTTTGCTGAAGGATAAGCATAGTTTCTTAGATGAAGAAGAGATTGGATTGCAAATGGAGTTCATTGGCCAGGGGACTGCAGTTTCACAGCATAACATCCTGTAGATGGAATACTACTGCAACTTGTACTCAGTAACAGTTGTGGCAGACTCTGCTCATATCTATAAGAGATAGGAAACTAACAGAGCTAGGGTTGGTACGACAGCAGTAATACAAATTTGGTAAGGTAATTTTCCAGAAGAAAATGTACGGCAACTGTGCAACCCACCCAAAACATTTAAACACCTTTGGTTCACTGGTGAATTTGCACTTTAGAATTGACTGCTATGCTATTTGTTCCATTTGTTTCAGTTTTAAAGTTAAATGTTAAATTATCTATAGTCCCACAAGTTTTCTGTTTTCTTACTTTGTGTGTAGAACTACATTTTTCCAATTTTTACAACCTCTCTCTTTTCTTAGTGAAATAAAAATGTCAAAAATGTGATTTCAAATTAGGATGAACTCCGACTCCTTGAGTGAGTAATCTGACAAATAGAGGCAAAGTATTTTCACTCTACTGAAGATATGGTAATAAAAAAAAAAAAGAGCAGCATCAAGAATTTAAATTAAATATTGAGGCAACATCATATAGTTGTGGCACAAGCTCAAACTCCAACCTCAAGGAGCTATGTTTTAGATGTGCATCAAACTACACCAACCTGCACCTGAAACAAAATACTTTCGCCATCTTTTCCCTATGTTGCACTACCTCCAGTAATGTGAAATTTATTTGAAATGAAGCCATGATTTCCTGTCATATGCTACATATTGCTAAGGAGAAAATGTTCTCTAAAGCTGCACCTCCTACAGAGTTCTTTGAGTCTTTTTTTCTTTTCTTTTCTTTTTTTTTTAATCAGGATGATAAATCAAATGAAGCTAGCCGGACAATTTTCAATTCCCTCTCAACTTGCCGCTTCACCTAAGGTAAAAGAGAAAAAAAAATCAGCAGGCATAAAAGCAAAAGAAGTTTCTTGGCAGAAACTAAACTAAAGGCAACAGACAGGTGTTATGTTTGCTAATGATGTGGTCTACAATGTAAGTCTATGTCTCACGCCGCTCTTTTGGCCCCGTTTTAAAAAACATTTTCGCGCTCACGCTGTGCTGGTACTTCAGCCACGAGCTATCCACTCCATGTCATTTGATCTCAGCTCTACATGTGCTGCACTGAAAACAGCTTAGAGCACAAACTGCCAGTGTTCCTCCACAATTATGTACAACGCAACGCATCATTCGCAGCCATTGTGATTTCACACACCAGCCTCCTCTTGGTTTCTCTCTCGGCACAGAGCGGGGAACAGGGTGAGAAAGTGAAAACACCACTGGCATTTTCATCACTGGGGAAAGATTCTTGTTTTTGGGGTGTGTGGGGAGATTTCCCCCATGGTTAAACTCGGACTAGGAGGCTGTTTGTTCATGGAGGGAGTTTCAGCGGATAAGCCACTGCTGTCAGCAGAAACGGTGACTGGTGGAGTTCACGTTCCTCTGTGATCTACTTTTAGCTATGGGCAATGCAGCGGCAGCAGCAGCAGTGAATCTCGAAGAGGTTGGTACTCCTGCCATAGGCCAATCATGTGAGAAGTAAATGGGGATTTGTGTTACAACCACAACCTAGGATGTCCGCTTTACTCATGGTTAAAGAGGCTTGTTGATGCCGTTAGGTATCCTAAAATGAAATCAAACAATATCATAATGGTGTATTTTTTTTTAACATGGGAATGAGAAGGCCTGTCCATTAAAATCTTTTTAAATTTGACAAAAAAAAAAAAAGACACATACTGTTTTCTACTGTAAGTATGAATAGTGTTTGTGAGAACATACTTTGTGTTGTAATGTTGTCTCGATAAGATCGGATAAGACAGCGGTCCCCAACCCCAGGGCCTCGGACTGGTACCGGTCCGTGAGTCGTTTGGTACCGGGCCGCGAGAGTTGAGGCACAGGTGTGAAATGTATGGTTTTCAGGGTTTTCATCGGTTTTCAGCGTTATTTTGTTATCGTTTTTAACGTTAACTTGGTTTTCCTGGGTCTTTTCATGTGTGTTATGAATAAATCTTCTTTTTCAGTACCGGTACTAGTTTTATTTAGTTGTATTTATCTGCGACACCTTAAAGGCGGGTCCGTGAAAATATTGTCGGGCATAAACCGGTCCGTGGCGCAAAAAAGGTTGGGGACCGCTGGGATAAGATGACCCACTAAAGCCTGCAACATAATTACCAGCTAAGTGTAAAGATGGCTTTTTTTTTAGCATAGTAACTGACTTGCCAAATAATTAATGAGGGAAAACCTTAGTTGTCTGATTTAGGAAAATGCATATAACATTCTGTTTGTGTGTCTGTTTGTGTGAACAAATGTGTCCCTCCTCCAACTAAGCCCTGGTCCGGGCGGCAAAAGACTCTCATTACTTCTAATACCTTTTAGCAAATCAAGATGAAACGAAAAGAAATAGAGGAATATGAGGGTAAACTTTATTAAACTTAATTAGAGTCAATGTCGCTTATTGGGGAGGTTCACGTCCATAATGGTCACTCTCTACAGAGGAGCACTGCAAATGATCTCAAAGGCTTTTTCCCCAGTAATCGCTAGCTAATTTATGCTTTGATGTCGTCTGAGTATAGCATCTTAAGTCTGAGGGTGCACTGCATGTGTTTATTCTGTTTATGGAGCCTAAATAATCCTGCCTCTTTTTACCAACAGACCTTTAACAACAATTAACAAGCACGGACATGGA
The DNA here is from genome assembly GCF_056152115.1 of Neolamprologus brichardi. Taxonomy (NCBI): domain Eukaryota; kingdom Metazoa; phylum Chordata; class Actinopteri; order Cichliformes; family Cichlidae; genus Neolamprologus; species Neolamprologus brichardi. The sequence continues at coordinate 14,122,111 of NC_142109.1, forward strand.
GCGCCGCAGACAGATGCATAATGAGGCAGATAAAATGATCCCAATGCGAATTTTCTAGCATACCCTGCCCACAGTTGCTTTCCAGCTATGTACCAACACCAGTAGGAAATCGTCCTTGGTGTCAGTTAGTTTATTTGTCTTATTATTTTTTGTCTTATTATGTTATTTTTGTTTAAAAAACATAGAGAAAGCTAAGAGATACTCTAAACAGGTTTAAATGCTGAATGTTTACATTGCCCTTTATACTGATCTGGTCATGATGACATTATTACATAAAGGAGTTTGTATGAAACCTTGTATGGATGAACAGCAAAAACCATGTAAGTGGTCCCTAATGATGAACCGTTCAAAGCATGGGTTAACATAAACCTTATGGAAATATTTAAACTCGTTCTTTAACTTCCAGTACATAAACATTTTTTAGTTCAGTTTTATTTATATAGCAACAACTCACAACAACAGCTGCTTCAAAGTGCTTACATTAGTACAGAGAAAATAGTCATGACACCGTATCAGCAAGTGTTTTTGTGACAGTGGGAAGGAAAAATTCCCTTTTATCAGGAAGAAACCTTAAGAGCCCCAGACGGCCCTCTCTGAGCCCGGCCATCTGCCTGGACCAGTTTGGGGTGAGGGGAAGAGGACAACATTAGGTCAACTGTCTCCTCCAAAACTGCTATTTTTAACACACACTCAATGTTTCCCATAAAAAAAAAAAAAAATCAATTTATCCATCTCTTCATCCATTTATCATGATTGTGGGGAGCTAGAACCCAGGATTTTCTTGTTGTAATGTGACACTACACCACCACGCTGCCCAAACAACTGTTTCAGAAAAAAAAAACACAGCTGTGATCTAGCATCAATTCAGAAATGTTATTGAGATGCAAGAAGGGCTATGTCATATCATACGGACTGTGATAACACCAATATAAATGTTTTTATGTTATATAAAAATATCTTATCATGCTATTATTGCTCGCAACAGCGTGCCTTTATGTTCCCTAGTGTGTACAACAAGGACACAAGCCCAGGCATGTCTAAGAGCAAGAGTCAAGTGTCAGCCTCTGCTGACCATTTAGTGCCTAAGGCTATGTCCACACGTACCCGGGTATTTTTGAAAACGCAGATTTTTCTATGCGTTTGCACCTTTCGTCCACACGTAAACGGCGTTTTCGGTCACTGAAAACGGAGATTTCTAAAAACTCTGGCCAGGGTGGATATTTTCTAAAACTCAGTTTTTGCATTTACGTGTGGACGAGAAAAACGGAGAAAACGCAGCGTCAAAGGTGTGCGCCTTTTTTGACGTCACAGTGTGTGCCATGTTATTGTTTCGGTGAAATGAATTTCTACAATACTGTTACTGTTAATTGTACTCTCTGCAGTGTTTAAATGCTTACATATACACACACAGTTACTGTCCCTCCACACATACGACTCGGTTCTGCTTCTATGCCCCAACTTTGTTTACTATTTCCCACCGAGGCTTCTAGACTTCTGATTGGCCAACATTTCTACATGGTTAGGAATATAGCGCCACCTGCTGCTTTGGCATGTTCCTAGCAGCGTTTTCCTTCATTTCTGCCTTTACGTGTGGACGGGATTATTTTTTAAAACGAAAACGGAAAATCTCCGTTTTCAAAAATAGCCTAAAAAGGAAGCTAGTTTAGCAACCTCTGGCAAAGCACAGCACTCTGCAAAATATGCAAGTAAACTGTTCCCGCTAAAGGTGGAAACAACATGTGTTTCACAACTTAAGGCAAAAAAACAGACCATTGAGTAAAATCAGGTTATAACAACTAGCTGGTGATGTGTGACCCAAATGTAAACAAATGGCTCAAATGGGTGTTGCTGGAGCACTGGCTAGATGCACTCCATATGACAGGGAAAGCAAACAGTGGATGGAAAACCAAGGTTTAGACCAGTGGCTATACTATAATTTTACTTTAAATTTAAAGCTTTTATGTTGATATTTGACTTATGCTGTATGACTGGATATGATACTGTGCCACTACTAGAATGCTGCTGTTGGCATCTTGTTTCAATAGATTTAGAGTTCCAATTAGGAAGTGCATTATCGAAGACTGTGGTGCATTTGAAAAGAAGGATTTATAAATGCTGCTTTCAAGCATCAACAAAACACTCAGTTATTTTTCTTTTCTTTTTTTAAATTGTCAGTAAATTATCTTTAAATATTGTGACATAATTTTGAGCCCGCATCACCGATCACTACAGGAAAGTGGAAAACTAAAGAAATCACTGTGTGACTCTAGTGACTGTTAAAGCAGTATCTGTAAAAACTAGCAGCTAATATTGGAAGGCTAATGGTACAACTGGAGAGATGGGTTGTGATGAAATGCAAAATAACCATGATAGAGCAGAGCTCAGCAGGAATATAGCCTAATACTGAGAGGCATTAAACAGAAAGAGCAGCTAAAAAAATCTGTTCGTGTTTTGAGATAAGTGATTAGGGGAGATAAAATAAAGAGGAGATCAAGATGCTCTGCGTCCTCCCAGTGCTGGCAACACTGCCAGCTGTAAGGAACTGCACAAGCTGAGCTGTGCCAAATGCAACATGGCATATCAAATCACTAAAGAGGAAATGGCCTTTAGAAAATTACAATTAGAAAAATGGACCACCACATTTTAATTTCCCCCAGGGATATGCTTTCCATCCTTTTTTCCCCCACCATATGCCTATGATCTAAACTTAGTCCCACATAAAACAATTTGCACTTTAAACTTACATCTCAGGAAACAGGAAATACACAACTTTTGTTAGTCTTTTAATGCTACATCAAAAGTGGTGTCACCAAATCTGGCACGCCACCTTTGAGAAATTTAAGCGTGGAGACGTGCATTAAATACTGCAAGTCAGCATTTAATATGTTGACTTGGTGATACTTTCTAATATTTTGTAAATTATTGCATCCTGTTTATCCTGTTTTCTAGGCAACTGTTTTGGAAACAGACTTGAGTTGGAGGTAGGAATTGTAAAATTTTAAAGTTGCTTGGAATGCATCTTTATGACCTAACATCAGTGACCAACTTCACTAATGTTTTGTCTGTGCAGAAGCAAAGGTATTAGCAAGTGCTTCATTCATCATTTATATAGCATTACTTCTCCATAGTATGCCATTTATAAATACAGATATACTCTATTTCTATGTCTATGATTATGATTATTACTAGCATTAATATAGCAGCAATAATAGCGATACAGTAGTGATAGCCGTACATGGGATAACAGTAAATGATGGATAAATATATTTGAATTTATAAATGACATACTAAAGAGGAGCAATGCTATATAAATGATTAATTAATAAGGAACTAAGACCTTACTAATGCATAACAGTGTGACATTATTATAAAGTGCTGCCAGCTTACAGACCTGATTAATATTCATACAGACTTGAGCCTAAAATAATACTCATTCAAGAGCATTTCAAAACTCAACAAATTAGTATTAGCTGCGTGTGCTGCCCAAAGAGACCTTTATTAATGTTACATGAAAAGTCATGCTTCCTGCAAGTTCATGCAATAGGTGTTTGCTATGATTTTCAAGTAAAAAGTTGTCAAATAATAAGTAATTTGTTGCCTAATTCATCCTTAAATTAAACCGCAGGGAGCCGACAAATCAGCGAACAAAACAGAACAGACCTGTTTCACCTTCCTCCTCACCCTGCTATTCAAGTGCTTAGATTACAGGGGGCTGGTTTTGATAACCCTCTTTTAGTGCTTTAGGGACCCACTGTGCACAAGTTATCAGAGCAATATTCATTGTGGGAAATGGTCATTTGGGCCTCAAGACAGTGCTTTAAATGTGCTGTTTTTGGAGAAGGTGAAAGAAGGCATCTGTGAATGATATCATGACAATGAGGAAACCAAATGAAAGACAAATAGAGTTTATACAGAGACTCTCCTCTAAACCAACCACTAGCTATTTAAAGCTTAATAAGGGCCTTTATTTAGCCCCATGTTTTTAGCTGTTATGAGATAACAATTACACTTACCTGACAGAACTGTTATGAACACATTTATAATAATACTAGTCAGTGAAAAGCAATTTTTCCCTCCATGCCCCAAGTCTTTTCTGGCATTTGCTTTAGGTTAACAGGACCATCTTTGGTTAGTTTCACTAGGATGGACTCATTCAACTGAAATTTGCATTGTGAGTTGCGGGAAAGTAAAGCTTTTTGGTTAAGCTGGCTTTGTTCATAGTCCCAAACTATTTTCACTCCTGTTAATTCTCACAACAGGTATGAAAGGAGGAGCAGAATAAAGATGGGAAAAGTAACAGGGAAGCTGCTGAGCTGTACGTGTGTGAAGATGCTTGCCCTGGAATTGAGAGGTTTTGTTTCTAAAGTGCAAGTTAAAAACATCTCAGACAAGTTTACTTTCCACAAGCGACCGTCGTGAGGTCGCATGTGAGGGCCGGGAAAGGAGGAAATGAGGTGGAGTGCTGGTCAGGGGCACATGGGGGGGATCAACACCAACCCCTAAGGACGAGGCAGTTGCACAGCTAGGAAGGAGGCCAGCAGCTCTCCATCCCTTGTGGTTTTCCTTGCAGGTCAGTTCCAAGGAACCTGCATGTTCACTGCGGTCTGTTCACTCCCACACGCCCTGCCTCTATATCATATTGTGCTCGGGTCTGCTCAGTTCTAGTCGTGGCCAGGCAGGCAGGCAGGCGGACGGACATCCCTTAACAGGCAGCATCAGCGGCACTAGGGCTGGTAGCCTGTAATTAGCTCGGACAGCTCAGGCTTGGAGAGAGCCAGCCGGGCTATATCATAATGAGCTCAGCTGGGATTAGGAGGACAGGGCAGGGGGGTGAGCAGAGGGGAAAGCAATGAAGGGGGTGGTGGTGGTGGGGAAGTACTAGAATTCTGGCCTCAGCCTACTGCAGCATCACAGAAGGCCGGAGGGAGACAACTGGGAAGACAAGTAGGAAGAGGGTAAGGGGAGGTTACAGAGGCACGAGATAGAGAAGGGAAGAGGTGAGCAGAGGTGAAGGCTAGGGAAGACTGGAGAGAGGTAGACCATGGCTTTAGGCCAAGCTTTGTGTAGCACTGCAGAGGGTCAGTGTTAGTGGTACGGTTACAGGGGGCTTCTCTAGATCAAACAAGACAATGGCTACACTACATCCAGAGACAGACTAAAGACAAAAGAAGGAGCAAAGAGAAGAAGTAACAAAGAAGTAACATGAAATGAAAAGCATCTCTCAAGTAACTTCAAGCTGGGAGTGTCAGTACTGTTGCTAAACTCTAGGTGCACATGTGAGCTAACAAGTCTACTGCAACTTAAAGATTGGAAATTTTCTGGCAGGGATTTTTTTAATGCAGGCAACTTACTTTTCAATAGAGAGTTTTCTGGTGAGGTTTTTCAAGTAGGCCAGCTCATTCCATACAGCATCACTGTCCTCTTGCCGCAGCTGCCACGGCGCTGCACGCTGTATCCTTCCACCTGGCCTAGACACACAACAAAAGAAGACCAAAGTGCAGCTGTATAGACAAGCGGAACTGAAAAACACAGGCTTACTTGGCACACATACGGACATAAGGAAAGTAAACCTACTAACAAGGGAAAATTGTTGGTACTATACATCACCTTGCTGCCTCTGGCCAATTCACTCTGGGTAACAAGGCCCCTTAGTGTTGCTGTGTTTTTGTTATTCAGCCATCTTTAGCAGTATTCAAATGAGCAGCCTTGACTTTGACATTTCAGTGGCAAATCATGTACCGACGTATGCATGTTTGTTAAAGCCCAGGGCACTGCCCGTGTGGCAGGGCAGTGGAGCATTCCCTGTGTGCCATGCAAATGTAAATAATGGCAAAAACACACTCGCAAACGAGGTCATTCAAATGTCTACACCTCACTTATGAATACTTAATGACACTTTGTGCTCAGTAGCTGCCGCCTCCATTGAACTTCCCATTTCAAATCACACACACACACATACACACACACCATCGCCACTGCCCCCAAATGCATCCCTGCACACATCCAACTCATCAATCAGCCAGAGCCCAACACATTCAATTCCAATTAGCCTTTCATTTGCAAACTAAAACAGGTTTTAGTGAGAAATCCACAGATTGCAAAAGAAGCAGTTGAGAAGAGAATACCGTTTTTGTCACGCACACAGACACACCGACTTCTCATTTTCACTCGATCAATGTGGCAGGGGTGTGGAAATGGATTGTGAGGGTCACTGTTGCGGAGGGGTCCTTTTCCCATGGTCATTATTGGCTATCTAGATGCTGCCGTGCTATGCTAATACTAGTTAAACCCTGGTGACTGGGAGTTAGAAGCTACTGAGGAATGGCAAATGTTTTCATTTAATACTGCTAATGCCCCCGTGAGCAATTTGAAGCCCTTGAACTTCTTTAGAGTGTAGTTGTGTGGCCGTACATGCGTGCTATGGGAGTAATGTGTTAGTTTCCCAGAGTCTAAAGCTATTTAATACATAACCTTACTGTACTCTATAGGCACAGAGACTGACATTTCTCTGAAAGCACACAATGAATGAAGCCAAACCTACATTAAAAGTGCCTGGAGTAAGTACAAGATCTTTTACCCACAGCTGTTTCAATTCTCCCTGTGCAATTTCCGGTTTGCAGTGTATCATCTGCATTACTTAAGAAATGTGCAAGAAGCTTTATTAAGTCATGGTAAAGCTTTATACATTTTAATTTGTTTACAGTGGGCCTAAAAGCTGTTGAACATGGAGCCATGAGAGAGCCATCTTCTTCAGGCCTCAGTGCATCCTCCCTTATGGTATCCTTGTTTCCATTATTAAGCAGGAGGAAACAGAGAGAACTTTTCCACGCTGCTGCGGCTAATTGCTCTGAATCAGGGGGAATCTGTTTATGGGCGCAACTTTGATCAGAGTACGGATGCTTTAATAACCTTTAATTTTATTTGCTCACCCCCATCATCCCCAGTCTGATTAAAAAACGTTTTCCCTTCTCTAATATAAATAAGAAGTTGGGTTTTTTTCTCTCTCTTCTTCACACCATTTTGGGAAAATATGGTGGTGCAGTAATGGTGAATGGCAGGGAGATTTCACTGGGACTGGCCAACTGCACATTGCCTGCATACCGATCAGCCGAGTGGACTGTTCTTCTGATTTGCGATTGGTTGGCAGTTCTATTCTGGGCGGGACTGGCTAACAGACACATTGCTGACATCTTTTGGCAGCTGATCGCACACAAACCAATCATCTAATCAATAATTTGCTGGGCAATGCTGGAGACTGACATAAGAAAAACTTTTGAACATAACTGGAATTTTGATGAAGATCATACCACATTTTCAGGGAAAAATTGAAAAATTCTGGTAATTCCAGTGAGTTACAAATTTTTCTTGCCTATGTAGCTTTGTCATAGATAGCTATGGGACATTCCTTTATTCTTGCTTCATCAGTAAAGCAGCTAAATAGTCTAGAGCTGATTTCATGTGTGGCATTTGTATTAGGATGCTGTTTTTGGTGGACATAAAACATGTGGACTACGCCCTTGAAGTAAATGAAATATGCCATTAGGCTGGAAGTTTATTAGATATACATTGGAGAGATAGCAAAAACATTATTTGTTGCTACATTGACACTTTGGTATATCTTTAAAAAAAACTACGAGTACAGGATTCCTTTCTATACTAAAGAAAACCCTTCACAGCATTCAGCCACATGAGAAACACTCTAAAGCAGGTGAGCATATTCTTGAAAAATTTAACATTAAGAGAAAACTTCACAAGAGCAAATACAAAGGGTTCACCACAAGGTGCAAAACACTCATCAGCCCCAAGGATAAAATGCTAGAATAGGAATAGACTTTGCTAAAGAATATCTGAAACACGCCGGATCACTACTCAACACAGCACTTTTGAAACTACCTTTACCAGAGGGTCATTTTGAAAAACGAAATATAATTTAAAAAATTGTGACACTGTCTAAACATTTCTAAACCTAAATGCATTTGTACAGGCAGGTGAAGAGAGACGCACTTACCCATTTATCGTTTGGTCAGGAACACAAAGGGGATCAAACTGACCCCCCTGCATCTACAACAACGCAGCATGGAAGCTGTTGGGACATCCCTAACAAGCTCGAAATGCAATGAGAGTCAACGCCTATCCCCGCTGACTTGTTAGGCCCCTGATTTCCTAGCACTAATGGGAGTATTTAAGTCATTTTCTATTGTCTCTCATTCAGGCGGGCATTATACCCCAGTGGGCTTAACAGCTATTTAAGGATGTGGCCTAATGCCAAATGAATGCCAAGATCATAACATTGAGTGACTGGTTGGTGCCAAGGAAGACTGAAAAGGGCAAAGCTGCCTATTGCATCAATTTCATGTCAAATCACTCATAAAACACAGATACACTGACACTGATAGACTGAAATCTAACATTAGGCTTTCTATACTGAACTAAATCCCTGTTTGTATTATTAAAGGAACATGCATGCTTTCTTTTAACAAAAATCAATGTTACCATTCAGAGTGTTTCATTCATAACAGCGAACCGTTGCCGAGGCTCTCTCTACATGGCCGTCTTTGTTCCCACTGTCTCAGACACATGCTGCTGAACCGCGCTGAGCTAACATGAGCCGAGTCGAGCCTAGGGCTGAACACGCTCTCTCACTCACTCCACTTTCACACGGGCTCACATTGCACTGCTGTTTTCTTTAATTAACCCAGAGAGAAAACAGCTGACGGGGTCAACACCTCGCTCCCGCACGGCCACCACATATACGCACCTTTAGCTACTCTCTGAGTGGTCTCAATGACGCTGGTGGAAAAAAGAAATGGACAGCAAAGTGGGAAACGACTAGTGGAGACAACACAAAGAAAAGACCCGTATGTTAATGACATTTTCCAGCACATTTTCCACTTTGTGTAAAAAATCCTGGGGTTTTTGCTGAAGATAGCAGCTCGAAACAGGAAATGGCTCTCATCCCTCCTCCCTCTTGCAGCCTTCCTCCACAGGCCTTCTCAAACACCTTGCACCCCCAGGACCAGACACCTCCAGCCTCTGCCTCTCACATCTTAATGAACGCTGAGGGAGAAGAGACGAAGAGCACATACACTTGGCACAAAACGGGCCAATTTGACTGGGCTTAAAACCTCTTCAAAGATGAAAAAAGAGGAATTTCTCCCAAATCCAGAACTCAGGTCTTGTCAGACAACATGTGGAGTGCAATGGGGCCCTAAGACTATTTGTGAGTGGTTTCAAGGGGTTGTAGTGTTTCACAGGGCTTTTAACATAAGGCAAGGCAAGTTATATGCTTTGAAGTGTCTCTCACTCACTGCTGCGTAGTGAAACTGGAGGTTATCCCAGTTGCTTTGTGTATGCACAGGTTTTATTTTATGAAGATGTGGGTTCTGTATATTTTGATTTTTCACCATTCATTTGCAGTCATAATTTCCCGTGAGATAAGAGTTTATTATGAAATGTTAAACAGTAAAGTGTGTACTCACATGCCATTCGATTTCTCCATCTCTTTCAGCTGATCTCTGACTGCCTTGTAGTTGGTCTGAATCAAACGCAGGCGTTCACGACGTTTATCGTGAGCTCTCCTCAGCTCTTCATTTTCCTCCATCTGTAAAGCACAATGGCAACATTCCGTCGTGAGTTGGGTAACTCAAATCAAAGTTAACAGAAGAAGGGAATCTGCCGCAATTGCACTGATACAGCCCATACTGGGCATGAAATATAAGAAACCAACATATTTAAGCTGCTTTGCAGCTGAAACATCTCGGCCTAACAGAAAGCAGCCGGTCAAGACTCATTCCACTTTCCTTGTTTCTCCCAGACAAATGCTTCCACTCCTTCTGGTCAACTGAGGCATCATTAAAATGAGGCGTTTACATGAGTCGCTGGTGCCACTGTACACTAAACAGGCCTGCACACTCACACACGCTCACGTTAACCAGCAAAGAAACAAACTCACTGGAGTTACCAACTGATGACAACCGTGTGTTGTGATATGGGGTTGTAGTGGTGGGTTTGTTGCTGTTGACAGCTATTAAAACAGAGCGAGATTGGGCTCCTGCTTTAAAGAAGGAGTTAAGAGAAGACAACATATAGATTTTTCTTGTCAGGGGCATCCCTCCTCCCTCATCACATTGACCTTAACAGGGAGGGCGATGGAAAAAATTCTTTCAACAGGCAGGACAAACAGAGGTGGAAAGAGGGTAAGGAAAAAGAGACAGAGAGCTCATGGAAGTAGAGAAAAGAGAAAGAGAGCTGAGAAATTAGAACGAGAGGAAAAAGAGAGAGACAGAGAGAGAGAAAGAGAGAGGGGGAGGAAAAGGAAAAGTGAAAGGAAGGGTGCAGGACAGGTTTCTGCTTGAGTGGCCAAGGCTAGGGAGAGTTGTCGAGTGCTTTCTGAAGGGAAGGAGCTTGTTTACTGCTGATATGACACGGCTACCCTGCAGAGAGGGAAATGCGAGCCCTCGGCCCTGTTATTATTAACAAGGACAAAGAGAACAGAGAGAGCGCACACAAATATGCGCTGGACACACAATGTGTGTGCACACGCGCGCACTGCACATCCACACTGCCGATGTGACAAGTATGGATTTTCCCTAGTGCGGATTATTCACTGAGGACATCTGCAAGACATCGTCAGCCCTTTCGAGCAGCCCCCGACCTCTCAAAAACAGGGCTTTAATGAAAGGGGCCAGACCAGAGCAGTGTTAACTGGTGGAACTAGAGGCTGAGGGGGGACACAGAGGAGTTGTGGCTGACTGATGGAGGGGCGGCGGGGGGGTGGGATGGTGCAAGTGGCAGGGCATTAGCCACATCATGGCTTCCCAGGCTCCTTATAGAGCTTCCCCCTGGGCAGACCAGCTCTGGTCATCAGGCCACAGACCCTTGCCCACCGATCAATACGCCCCCACTCAGTCAGCGAACACATGTGTGGACGTTCTCAAGCTGAAAAATAATTACACAGCAACAGCTACTTTTTACTTCAAAGTGTGAAGTAGAAAAAAAGGAGGGCGTTATTAAGAGAATTGTTTGTTTGTTCGCAGCTAAGGTCAACATGTCAATGGTATGGCTGCCGTACCCAATTTGAAAAGCATTCTGTTGGAAAGGACTGGAAAACTGCACAGCAGCGAACTGAACCAAGCAAAGTACTGTACAGTAAGAGGCTGAAGGTAAGGTCTCAAGTGCAACTGATAGAGGGCATTTTGCTTATTTCCAGAAACAAGCAAAGGACAGAAACCACTAAATCACGCCTTGAACAAATGCCCTCATTAATGTAGTCACGTTTTTCTGTGCATACCTTTGCTAAATGCCCCTCAAACAGCAGACAAGTAAATGGCACCATTAACTAAGACAGTCATGCGTGTTGTCTGAATCTATGTTGAGCATTACTGTCGAGGTGTCTGCCAGTGATGTAATTCAGACACTTCAGATCTGACAAGGAAATGGTGCCTAATGTGTTCCTGGGATTGTGTTCAAAGGGAGATGACCTCTGAATAATCACTCACTCGTTGGTCAGCTGCGAAGATAGAGAGATTTGTTTTTTAAAGGCAGTGAGCTTTAGGGGAAAGTGCAACACGGGGGTGAAAATGAACTTTTTTTCTTTTGCTTGCAGCCAGTTGGAGACACTGAAAACAACACGAGGACGAAGAATAGTCTGAGAAGAACATAACAGAGCACGTGAAGGTTAAAAGACCAATAAAGCTGATTCGTTTAAGGATAAAAAAAAGAAAGAAAAATGGCTGCATCCGCTTTCACCGGAGCGGCTTCTCTCCTGCTGCTTCACTGCCTACGCACACTCTGCTTGTGTGTGCGCCCATGTACGTATGTATGTGTGAAAGACACCGTAAGAGAAGGTCACGGAGGAGGCAGTGGCAGCAGTACTGCAATTGAACCACTGTTACTTTCTTGCAGACCTCTATATAAACCAGTAGCTGATAGCAGCAATCATATCTAAGCTAGTGGCCACAGCAACAAGCAGCTCCTTCAAACTGATACTAACAGATGTCACCAAAATATAGCAACAACAAATGTGCTTTTTGAAGCAAACCACTCCTTCGGGTAGTTCAATGTCACTTTGAGAAACACTGTCATGCAGGGATACACAGACAAAAGATGCAAAAAAAGACGAATAAAAGTTCGACCATAAGGAATCAGAGTGAGAACTGTACTCTAAACTTGGGGATAAATAAACAGTTCTAAGAGGGGTGGAAAAGATTAAGACATTACATTTATTTGTATACATTGGCAAGTAATTACCTTCAATTGCAGCAGCTCCTCGAGGTCTCGAATCCTCTCTTCTGCCTCTTTTCTCCTCTCACTTCCGAACCCGACGCTGCCAGCTGGAGACAGGGACCTGGACCGCTGCACTGGTGCACCCTGGGAAGGGTAAGCAAAGAAGCACTGGGGTGGGAGCTTGAACACACTTCACTTACACAGACAGGCACAAACACATGCAGCAATTAACATCTGTAGAAACACTGAGTGAATGCCAATAATGGAATTATCTATGTTCACTCCACTCCCCTCTCACCTTGAGTAAAACATGAGCATTGTCTTCCTTGGTACACACATATGCAGACAAAAACAAACACGCTGCCAGAGGAATAAAGCAAGCTCGAGCAGCAGTCCACAGAAGCTGAAGGGAGGAGGTTCACTCTTGTGTGTGTGTGTGTGTGTGTTTGGAAGCAGGAGTTGCAAGCTGAGAGCAGCAAAGGTTTCTCCCTGCGACTGGCTAATGAGTATGTTCATTTCCATTTACATTGTTTCTTTGACAATAATGATGTCCCATTAGGGGAGACTAAAGGGGCTATAGATTCCAGAATGTGCTGGGCTTCATTACAAGAGGTGGTCAGGGAGGCCGCTCTAATTGCTCTGCTAGGGGCCTCCAGGTTACACTTGATAGGACAACTGGAAGAGCCGCCGATTAGGAGGGGGGTGCAGTTTGCTTGCCAGCCTCTTCTGTAGAAATAAATAAAGAAATGGAGAATTGCTGGGGCTGCGCTGTAGAAAAGCAGTGGGAACAATATGCTAGTGGAATATGAATATGAAAGGATAGGAGGCCCCCCTGTAGCGCCGGGCAGGGCTGACCAGATGGCAGGCTAAAATATGCAATGCGACTAAATGCACAACAGTCCTTGGGTAGAGAAAGATGAGCAGTACAGGAGGAGGAAGTGGTGCTAAAGTGGTGAGGTTAATGAGAGGATAGCAGATCAGTTAAGCCTAACCCCCCACCATCCAAAAAATATGTATTTTGATTGCTGTTGACAAGCTCTCTTGCCTATTAAAGTCATTAAGATTTCAGCCTTTTCTGATATTGCAACACCTGTTGTTACGGCTGAAACAAGAAAATATCTCATGCCCTAGTGTCCTACGCAAAATCATGCACTAATCAAGCACTGGGGGAACCAAACACATCTTGGTGCTTGACCGGTGGGGATTTATGCTTCAGTGGGAAACTGCAAACTCCCGCTGAAACCCACACCCTCCTGGTGTAACCTCCTTGGAATTGTAACTACAAGTCATCTTGACGCAGCGCGCAACTACTGGCCTGTTCCGTACCATTGATTCCTCCTGTGCATTCCTGACTACTTTATTGCAGCAGTTTTTGGATATATCAGCAAGAGATCAACAATCGTCTCAGTCTGAGGAATAATAAACATAGCATCAATATCAGGACTCAAAAATGTCAGCAAATTCCTGGAGGGACATGGTACATTCTGACGGCTGTTTTTAAAAAGTCCTGACATTTTATTTGTTTCAGACATAAATGCAGGCAACAACGTCAGCCATTTACGTAGGATATGTCAAAGATTCCCTGCAGAAGCCAAATCACACCTTACTCTGTCAGCACAACAAATAGCGCAACTTGTACATCTGCTCACAAAGCAGCTTGGCAAACTTTAAAATAACATTGCCTCAAAACTCTCCACTCTCAAAAGTGAGTGAAAAAAATTTTTTTGCATGATAATTCATAACACGTGATTGAATATTGTTACATGGCAACATGGAATACATGAAAACAATGGACTCTGCTTTCTTTGCATTGCTCCTCATGAATCCCTTGTGTATGGGTCTGCGACTCAAATCATTCACATGAGGGCGAACTTCACCGGTAAAAGAGAAAACTGCTATTTAGAAGGACACTAACAGACAGCAGATATTGTTCATTGAATAGCAACTGCTGCAAAATGCTAATTGACATGTTTAAAAGAATGGGATTAGACTTTAAGACATTTTTTTTATTGTAACTTAAAAAACGCATTTGTCACTTAATTAGTTATAACACATTTCCTTTAGTTTTAATATCACAGAATGTGTATTTAAAACAGAACATCTGCTTGTGACATTAATATATACACGATGTACGTGTGCTGGGAAATGTGCTCTGAGGCTACAGTTGACTCCAGTGACCTGGCGGCCAGGTTTTGCTAACATGCCTGCATGGGTGCCAACCATGTGTTCTAACTCAGCCTTAATGACTCTATGCAACTAATTAGCAGATTGATCTGCATATTCCTGATGAGTGGCAGGCCAACTGGCTTAGTCTGTCTGTACAAGGGGGAAACATAGATTCCAAAAGGGGAATCCAAACCAACTCGAAGTCCTAAACCTAAAAGTAAAGATGAGCAATTATAAAGTGCACGACATACTGCAGACAAACTCTAAACTGGGTTTCAGGTAGAAATATAAATTGTGAATGATATTTACTACTTAACCTGATCACAGTAATTATTAATGAAGGTGAGAACCACGTGAGACAAACTGCTGCGTGCTTGTCTAAAGTCCACGGTAAATGAATAAAATGGTGACACTGACTAATGACTGACATTTTGGTGCAGATGTTCTCTCTGGTCCAGTTGGACGCCTGACTGCTGCTGGACCCGAAGACGCATGAATGCCCTTTATTTGTGTGGGAGGCTCTGTGTTGCGGCATTGATGTTAATGTTCCACAAGACAGGCCTGAAGGATAAAAAGCAGAGAACACGAGACACAGAAGGCTGTCCTCGACATTTACCTCAGCTCGGCAGCTGTCTGGTGGTCATGGCCTGACCTGTGTATAACACCCTGTAATGGCTTTGTAAACATGAGAGCGCAACGCAGAAGGAGGGACAGAGGGCACATAGTAAGAAGGAAATGAGGGAAAAGGCCTGTAACTTAAAAATCGGATTTACTGAGGGATCAGCAGAGGAAAGAATCGTTTCACTGAGTGCCCGCCTCCCTTCACCTCTCCTCTACTTTCTATCTGACAGAGACACTGAGTCACTGTCATCAGTGGGTTTCTTTATGATTGCACTAGCCTGTTATGAGTGCATTTGGAGAGTAATTAAATGTGTTCACGTTCCCTGATGACTATACATTCAAATGAGCACTGTTACTAAGCAAACTTTAAAAAACAAATGCCCAAGTTGTAGCTCAAACTTGAAGTAAATCATGCTGAAAAATGGTCCACTCTGTATAATGTTAGAAATTCACAGTGTTGTTTCTAATAAAAACTCTAAGCAGTTTGGAACTTTAAAATACAATTTTTCATGAGGTCTTTCAAATCTAATTTTTCACATCAAAGTAAACTTTCCTCACTCAAATCATGTGACACACACACACACACACACACACACACACCAAGTCTCTCAAGTTCCTTGAGACATAGTTTTTTTGTTTGTTTTTTTTTAATGGCTAACATCATTATAGCACTTACTGCATGCACCCAACACAGTCGGACATGCACCACTCTGCACTGTTTATAGACGCAGCCAATAATCCACCTTCACTGTGGGCATTGAGTAAAATAGCAGAAATTTGATTCCAAGGGGGAAACAGTATGCTGAACAGAAGACTCGTCTCATCAGCTGCTGACCTTCAAGTTTGTTATTCCAGTTTAAATGGAGTGGTATGAATCGTAATGAGGCATAAAAAGTTTATAGTTTTTTTGGACCATCATCGTGCTTCTAGAAATTATTCAAGATTTACAGTAAGGCTGGACATGTTTTATGAAGTTTACATGTTTTAAAGTAATAACCTGAGTTTTTATAGCTACTGGCTGAGAGACGTGAACGTGCCACTGTGCTATGTGAAAGAATGCCACTTTAAAGATGCCACTTTGTAGTCGCCACTCAAATAAATAAAACGCATCAATCTTAAATTACATTCTGTTAAATAATAACTTTATTTCATTTAAAGGAGTTAGTTCAATTTAAAGCTCTCCGTCTTTCATCTGACATCTGTTTCTGTAAATGTTGGCGCGGCAGCTCTAATATGATCATGTGCCTGCATCAAAATCTCATTTGTAAACGTATGTATAACACACAGTAAATGTGTGGTCAGAGGCAGTGACAGGCAGGATTGCATTTATAATAAATGAAAAGCCAAGCTGACTTTTACTGAAACTGATGACAAATGCCCCGATTTCCATTCAGTAGATCTCATTATGATTCACGTTATTAGTCAGTATAATAGAATATCAAAAAAAGTATTTACACACTGATTTTGGATATCAGCAGCAGGATCAACATTGGCGCATGTTTTTGATAATAAATTATAGGTGGATAATAGAACAATTATGTGTTTGTGAGCTGTGTGTCCTAAGGCAAGCATAAAGGAAGCTCATCAAATGTCAATACTATTTATTTATTTTGCACGGTATAATTACATTACACATATAGACTGCCAGAACAGAAGCGCTTCGATTTAAGATACAATGAGGACAGCGGCTTAAATCAAACAACGTGTCTTCGGGCCAGCTTTAGAGTGAGTGAGGCCATCTAGAAACATGTCCTGCCAAACTTATGAGTTGAATACTGAGAAGATCAAAAGCTTCTTTCTTGTTCATAATGTACTGCTGAAGCGGTAAATTAGCCAGTGCCTGAGCCCAAGGCATGCGTGAAACCAGCAGCACACGCCGGCTTGGTCACAGTAGGAGGGGCATCTGTGTGTGTGTGTTGGGAAGTTCAGGACAAAGGTTGGCAGGGGCTGGGTCTGATAAATCATATGATTCTAGAAAGACAGTTTCCTTTATATCCCTTCTCTGTGGCTTTGATCTAATCTGAACAAAACAGTAATGGATAAGTGAGGGTATGTTAGCTGCTCATCCACGTGTTGGCTTTGACATAATTACCAGAAGCCCGTTCTGACCTACCTGTTGTCTTCTAATGGAACTGGCAGATCTCTGATGGAAAGTACTCCCCTCTGTCCTGGGACATGAACCTCGAGTAGAGGCCTGGTCAGGGCTAGACTTCTGGGCTACCGCATCAACCTGCTCTGACGCCAGCGCCTGTGAGAAAAGAGATGGCGCATATGTTGGTGCTTGAAAGGCTGAAAAGAGACGACTAAGATAGGCTGATAGAAAACAGAGCCTTGGTTTGGTGACAGCTGTTAATTTGTCATGCTTATGTCAGAAAATTAGGAATATTATCCATGTTATACCTCAAAGTTGAGTATTTCAGCTGTAACAAACACACCCACTTAACCATATTTGCTTGTCAATGCAAATATCTAATCAGCCCATTACATGGTAGCAGCTCAATTCAATCAGGCATGTAGACGTACTCAAGACAACATGCTAAAGTTATAACCGAACATCAGAATGAAGAAGAAAGGTGATATAAGTGACTTTGAATGTCACAAGGTGGCAGACATGCTAGTTTGAGTATTTCAGAATCTGATGATATGGGGATTTGGCTGCTCAACCATCTCTAGGGGTTAGAGAAAACAGTCCAAAAATGAGAACATATCCAATACACAGGAGTTATCTGGGCAAAAACACTAGAGAAGAACAGAAAGACCACTTCAAGTTTATAAGAAGGCAACTTAATTAACCACCTTATCGATTGGATTACAAACAAGGTATACAGAAGGGCACCTCTGAATGTACAACATGACAAACCTTGAAGGAGATGGGATACCAAACTGGGTCCAACTTGTGTCAGCTTAGAACAGAAAACTCAGATTACCACTCGCATGGGCTCCACAAAACTGTCAATAGAAGATTGGATAAACATTGCCTGGTCTGATGGGTCTTGATTTCTACTGTGACACTGAGATGGTAGGGCCAGACTTCCGCATAAGTAACATCAAAGCATCGATCCATCCTGCCTTGTATCAATGTTTCAGGCTAGTAGTGGGATGTAGTGGAACGGGAGATTCACATCAAAGATGTGCAGCAACTGTGTGATGCTCCCATGTCAATATGGACCAAAGTTTCAGACAAATATCAAAATATCAGCACCTTATACAATTAATGCCATAAAGAATTAAGGCAGTTCTGAAGGTTAATCTCTACGCTTTAGCTACTGTTGTGTTGTTATGCTGAGTGTGTGTTTTTGTGCAAAGATATTATAGCTTTAAGGACAGCATGACTTTAAATCCACTGCCAAAAGGCCACGTGCTGTATAGGCAGTTTTTATCAAGTCAGACAAGCCCTTTAATAGTTCAAAAACTCATCCACATACCTCTTGACTGTATCACCTGCACATATTCACGCCTTTTCTTAAATCGCTAATAAAAAAAGTGTGAAACTAAAGAGAAAAGAAAAGCTTCACCTGCTGCTATCAACAACACTTTGACTCAACACATCAAATTGAAGCTCTTTGACAAACAAAGGCCTTCACCACCGTGTTGTACTGGGAGGCCAAGTTGTGAAGAAAACCACACAGGATGTCATCACCTTTTTTCCAACAAGTCCTGATTGCATTATCAGAAACCTGGCATCTGGGCGTGACCTTGTTAACTGCCAGGGTAATCAACTTTAACCAAAGGGGAGGAGAGGGGATGATAAATTATTAGTGAGGAAGATTTTGTTCATGTTTTATTAAATTGGCCTGTCAAAGGGGGTTGGTCAAATTATCTGGGGCCTCGTTTATTGGAGGCCGGCCATATTGGCGCATCTGTTACAATTATTTATAATTTCCAGGCAGGCAGGAGGATGGAGTGCGTTTTTCGGCATCAGCCACATAAAGCAATTTAGAAATTAACTGATGCGGGAGCGTCTGACTTTTCTTCCTCGCGAATTCTCTCTCGTCGCCCTCCTGATTTTCATCCAGCGGAAAACAGGAAAGCCGGGAAGCCGTTAAAAGAGCAACAATATATATAAACGGGGAAAAAAAGACAAACAGATTACACATAGCTTAGAGTAAACCAAGAGACGGCGCGGGAGCATGAGATTGACAGAGGAGAAGAGAGCATGCAGGTGTGGTGAAAAAAATAAATAAAAAGAGCAAGAGATTGGGAGGAGGCTGAGGGAGGGAGGGGAGGAGGAAAAAAAGAGAGAGAAAAGCCGGTCTTGGTAATTACTGAACACGATTAGGTTCTTGGGGGAACTTGTCTGGCACTGGCGGCCCTCACATGTGAGGATGCGGCAGGCAGGACCATATGGAGCGAGGCTTGTGATTGTGCTCCCTGAAGCTCGTGACCCGTCTGCTGCCGAGCCCTTGAGCTGAATGTGAAATGAGACTTGCCAGGCCTAATGTTCTACACATGCACCATTTATGCCACAAAACAAATCTGATCACTGTTAATTATGGAGTAGCTATAATCAGGAGGGGCTCCCCACCCACACACACACACCCAAAGCCACTCACTGCATGGATACACAAACGCATGCTCACACAATCGCATTCGAATAGATCTGTGGAACGACAGCATATGTGAAAGTGATTGGATAGGCCTGAGAAGTGAGGACTTTAAGCAGTGCACTCTCAGGCCTGGTGCACTTTGTATTCAAGATGGTGAGTCTTCAAAGAGCATGTGTCTTTGTGTATAGATGGATGAGTGTGTGTTTTAACTGGCAGCGCAGTGGAGGGGGACTTAATAGAAGGACGGCACACAGTGAGTAGGAAGTAGGTGCGTGTATGTTTTCGGAGTGTGTACCCAGCCCTGAGTCCTCCCACACAGTCTGTTTGACCCGGGTGTATGTGCTAGAACGAGTGAGTGTATGTCTCTGCAGCGGCACATGGCTGTGCTTCATTAATGAGGCGAGCTGTGCTACACAGAGTTTCTCATCTAATGAGAGCAGTTGAGCTTGTAAAACACACCACTGGCATCTATGTCATTAGTATGTCTCTGGCCCTGGACGTGGGCCAGCTCCAAACACTCACCCACCCACTCACACGCACACACACACACACACACACACACATGTTGACAACAATATTTACTACTAATACACACCCAAAACTCAAACTCATGTAGGTAATACTATTTATTGCTAATACAATCAGCACACATAACATTAGTCACTGAGAAAAATGCATTTTAAGCATTAATGGAATTCAAATGAAAAAAGAAATGTGTGAATACAGCCACGTGTTTACGATAAAGATTAATATACTTTAAAGTAGGTCCTGCGAGTTTAATTAAAGGAAGGGCATTCGTCTTAATGGCTCAGTCACACTAGAGCAAAAATAGGACAGCAACTCCTTGCGCCTAGGAAAAATCAGTGGTTGCTCGGTGAAAGCAGTGAATTGTTTTTGCTGTCTTAGACTGATTGAAAGTTGTTGCGGTGACCAACTTGCCCATAAGCTGAGGCTGTTCTAAGTAGTTAAAGTAAAGTAATAAAGTAGACATATATTCACAGATTTAATCCCAATTAATCACTATTTTGTCACAGATTGCATATAATTGCCGACTTGACTCCATTTAGCAGGCTGATTCTGTCTCATTGTCTCTTGCACCAAAATCGCTTTGAAGACTCCAACTGACTGCAAGTGGTGATAGACCTAGTGTCTGCCTCGAAGCAACCATTTCGAAGGCAACAAGATTGCAAGTTCATTGCACATGGTTGCAATAACTTTGGTTGCAATATGGTCTCCAGTCACCGTTTTCCTCATTGTGACTGTAGCATGAATGAAAACAAGGCCTGTGCCTTCAATCACATTTTCACAAAGTACAATGATGAACATTCAAAGCTAAATTCATATATGAGCTTATTTCCTCTCTCCTTTTTTTAATTGAACTTAATTTCATGCTTATTAGGGTTAGCAATATCGTAGCAATTTGTTACTACCGTGATACCTTCCCCACAATAGCAATGCTATCATTATACAGTAGTTTTGATACTCACTTACACATTTCTTTATTGCATTCATGTTAAAATGCAATGTAAAGCTAGAAGATCAGGACGTCATGCCATCTACAGCCTGACATGGAGATGTTTGCACCACTTTATAAACCTTTGCTTTACCCTACTGTCAGCCATTTTTCACATCACCACAATTCAGTTACCTTTAGTTCAGTTTACCATCTTTCATTTGGGAAAGGCCACAATTGACTTTGCACTACAAAATCTAAGAAATTAAAAACCCAAGGTCTGCAAAGTGCTTAAAAACACAGAAATAAAAATTACAATACTGAGACAAGCTGGACAACATACTAAACTCATCCTCATGCCTTTTTGAGTGTCTATTCAACTTCTAGCTGAAAGCTGATTTCACATTTCTTCGTGGCATTATGTTTTCACCCTTTTCAGCCGATGACTGCCATTAATGATGATGATGATCAAAAGAAATGCCTCACCAAAGCCAAAGGTGACCTGACAAAAATGGTGGGTGTATAAATTTATGTACGTGTGAGCGTCTCACTAGCACTTTAATTACACATCTAAAAGCGTTTAAATTAGCCAACATTAATAAAAACCCAGGAGCAGATGTTAAAAAATGATCTCAGCAAGATAAGGGAGATGCAACGTGTGGGGTTCATTCAGTATATTAAAAAAAAACAGGAGGGAGAAGGCTCGGTCATGTCTCTAAATGTTATTTCTGTGCTTCAGGCTTAGTATGAGACCTTACTGCATTTCATGTATCATTATAATAAAGCGGCATTCAAATGTCTATAGACATAGTTTAAAGAAAAAACACAGGTGTTATGTTAACATTATTGCTGTCCTATTGAGATAATGAGACAAACCAAAGCAAACAAAAAGAAAAAAAAACACAAACCTTGTATAAATGTTTTTTTGTTTGTTTGTTTTTCTTTAAATAGGCCATTAAAAAAAGTTTCAGTAAACATTTCAAAAGACACAGGTGCTTCTTCCCATTATATTTAGGCCAAACTTTTCTGGATTGAATGTGAATGCCTAATTTTCTCTTTCCAATGTTGATGAGAGAGTAACCACTGCTTTGAATGACTGCCCACATAATTAACAACTTACCACTCATTTACTGCGGTGATGATTCCAGAAAGCCTGAGGTCTGCTGTGGATTCTAATGTTGGTCTTTAATCACAGCTCGGCTCTGATAGTAGCCAAACTCTAACTAAACTACAGTAAATACAAACGATGCAGTTAAACGCTTCTGAATAATGAAATGTTCAGACTAGCTAGTTTTCTGTCCGCTAATGAGGGAGCCTGCTTTGCATCTAGATTGCGATGGTGACCACCCAACCTGGCAACCCAAGCCTCCCTAACCTGGCAATTTCACAGCAGCTCGTTGTATATGGGGGTCATCCAGGTGCCTGATGATCAGCCAGGCCCTAAAGCTAGAAGATCAGGGCATCGGGCCATCTACAGCCTGACATGGAGATGTTTGCACCACTTTATAAACTCAAACACAGGCAAATACCCACACTCTGGACAACTACCTAAGCACAGGAGCAATTAGCTGACTTTTGATGTACTAAAAAATGGTGACAATCTATCAACATACAAACATAGATCTTAGAGAGACAGACTGATAGATGTAGTATTTATATTTTAATTTGTGAATAAATAACAAAAATAGATTTAACAGATAATGAATGAGGTCACATTATTCAAGTAGAAACCAGCCTGATTAAGATGAGTTGAGCTGTGTGGTCATGCCACACACTGCCCACATTTGAGCCTTTGTAAAGTCTTGTTCAGCTTCCTGTAAAGAGTTAACTTTGCATAAGACAAGCGAGAACGCACAATCTTGGTGCGCAGCATGGAAATGTAACACACAAAAGGTGTTATTCCTCTCACCCCAACCCCTCCTTTATCCCCGCCCCCACCAAAAACCACTGCGGGTGGGGTGTTCAAAGCCGTCGCTCCGGTCCATATTCAAATGAGCACTGTGTCTCCCCCCCTGTGCTCCTGTTGCGATCAGTACTTTGATCACCTCCAATAGTAACTTCCACCAAAACATTTAAAATTAAAATCAAATCTGCCTTAACAACCCGAGCATTTGAATTTAACAGGTGTTCGGGAGGAAGTTGTTACAGAATTCGCGATTATGTGCTCGGATACACACACACACACCTTCAGTCAAACACACAACTATGAAGACAGACGTACCCACATGTACGCACAACCTGTCAGTGAAATTAGAGAGTGGGAAATAGAAAACCCTCCTGACTGAGCGCTATACCTTGGGATACCTGATCTGTTCACTTTGATGTCAGCGGGTAAGAAAGTTAAAAAAAACAAATCAGCCAGACAGCAGCTACATGTGTTCGGTAAACAAAAGTTATCATTTATTCTTAGCTTTGGTTATATATATGATTTTTTTCTAATTATGTCCCAGCCCTGAGAATTGTGTGAGCTAACTTTTCACTCTGAGAGGCAAGAAAACACATGCACACATATATCAGTAAGTCACATTAAAACTACCTGCCTTAAAATGGTGCATGACACAAAAAAAATTAAAAGCCCCCCAAAAACATTTCCCAGCAGCACGCTGCATTGTAACGAGATGATCGATGTTATTCACTTCACCGGTCAGTGGTTTTAATGTTGTGGCCAGTCAGTGTATGTGCCCACACTACACACACAGAGCACTAACTGCATCTACTCTAAATGTAGTATTAATTACTGTGGGAACACTACAGTACTGTATTTAATTACTGACTAAATGATCCATTTATATTTTACCGCTGGTTAAATTAAGAGGGTTAAGTGAGACAGGTTCATTGTAACTCACTTAACATTTGAACTGATATCTTCTAACTTGCACAGTCTGGGAGCAGCACTTTCAGAAAATCAGCCAATCAAATTAACAAATTAAACGCTGCGGAGGCAGAAAAACATTTCTCCGCTGCTGCAAAAATATCGTCTTGTGCTGCATCAACTGGAGTTAGCTGAAGGAGGAAACTGGAATGGTAAGTCGTAGAGCAGAAGAGACCGAGAGGCTCCTTAAAATGTCAAGTGGTGTGCCAGAGAACTGCTGATGGAATAAAGTGTCTCAAGATTTTAATTTTTTCCCCAACCAAGTGTCTTATACTGTGTGGTCTACCACCTATCATCATATCGTTAGCAGTTACTAAAGGCCTCGCCTTGGGGGCGATTGGTTCAAAAGGCACAACGCTAAAGCCAAAGTCCCGCTGACTGACAGACGTAGAATTGTAACTCTAACATCATCTTCAAAAACATTATGGAGTTCCAATTAAATCACCTCTCTTCACCTCTTACCTGGCTTTGCTGTCTGACCCGCGTGTGTTAAAAGGACTTCCAGTTACTTGGGTGGGAGGGCAGAAAGGCGATATCTAAAGTATGTTATTCAGAGAGTGCGCGTATGCCTAGGACTGGCGGTGAGAGAAGATCAGATAGCGGACATAAAAGACACTGGTGCTCAGAGAGATGGATAGATCAAGGGTGAACTAGAGCAATATCAAACGAATGATTCTGAGTTAAAGACCACCACCATAGGCCATGCTGGGGCCAGTCAGTTATTACTGTGCCTGCAGGTCCACCTACACACCTACACATTGACATCTCTGTATCTTGGGACAATTAGATATTAAGTCCAGGCAAGCAATTGACAGAATTATACAACTATAATGTGTTTGTTGTGAAAGAAAGAAGACCGATGTAATGTCCAGGGAACTGTAAGCATGCACATTTTGTTGCTCTTACTCACACAAATGCATATCATAGATTGGCATACTTGCTATGCTAAGATGTTTTTATGCATTTGATCATTAAGGCCTTTTTGGAAGACATAGTGAAGAATGAGAATAGTGCTTACCTTAAAGTTGGTTTGTTTTTGTGGAGTTGGGTAAATGGCTGTTAGCTGAGGCTGTTGTTGCAGCTGCAGCTCCTGTTGAAGTTGTATTTGTTCCTGCTGCTGCTGTTGTAGGTCAGCTTGGAGTTCTAAGATCTGTTGGTCTTTCTGCGCCAGCTGGCTGCTCAGCTCCTGGTGACTCTGGCGGAGCTTGGCCTCACTAGACACGAGAGCCTGGTAGCACTGACTCAACTCTTTGTATAGCTGTCAACAAATATAAATAAGCCAGAGAGGTTTAAAATCCAAGCAAGAGGGAATGGAAGGGTCAGATCGATGAGAGAAAAATGACAAAAACCACTCATTAGGTGACATTAAGACTGTGTTATATTCAGTAATAGAAAAATTAGGATAAGCTAAATAATCTAAATAGGGAAAAGAAGTTGTTAACAACACGTGTCCCAAATGATTTATGTTTGCAAAATGTCTTTCTCTATGATTCCTCCACGTGCATGGCAAAGTAGTATGCTGCAAACCCAGTCACAGTAACAGGAGACTTCGAGAAAAAACGGTTTTCTGGCAGACACAAAAATAATTGTAGGTTACAGCTAGCTTGGAAATAAATCACCCCAGTTGGTGAGGCCTGAGTGAAGCGCGACGAAGAGGTTATAACACTGTTGAGTTTGAGGTTGGGTGTGTGTGTGTACTTGTGAGTACCTGCTGATAGGAGGTAGCGTCAGCAGAGTGAGCCTCTTCTTGGTTCCGCAGAACTCGCTGTGTGTCGAGGTTGAGTCCTTCCAGTTGCTTAATCAGGTGGCTCTGCTCCGCTGCATGCTCTGTGCTCCGTCTGTACAGCGTCTGCACTTCTGCAAAATCACGACTACACACAGGCACTCGCATTACACGTTATGCAAAGTCATACAGTACACAACAATAATGTGCTGCTTACATTAAATATTGTGGATTTAGTTATATTTTTTTGACGTATTCAAGGTGAGAAACATAAAGGTTGTGTACTGATATTAAAATAACTATTTAAAAAAGTATGCCAGAGAACCTGAATTAACTATTATTAAGATAACAGCACATGTGTTACAGCTGTAAAAGTCTAACTTTTGATAAATATGCAACTCAAATTCATAAGCCTTTAACATCATCAATGCCTAAATGCACAACAAAACTATAGAGCAATAACAATCATAAACTTGTATGCACATTACATTATTGCAATGTATTTATGACAACAGATTTCCTTCTTTCGTCAACAGCAGCTACATTTCTCAACATACCAAAATTCATCAGCACCAAAAGGTCATTTCCATCTTGTTTTGTATCCACCAATGGAATTACCACAAAGCGCTTCTCGAACTTGTAAGGAAATCTTTAATCACCCTGCTAAATCCACAAGAATAGTCTATAGCCCTGGTGTGACTGACATGTCAGACTGCCTCTGGCATTAAAACAGAAAAGTAGTTAAAAAAGGTTGAGATTACCACTAAGGCTCCTACAGTTCTCACAGTTTTTATCATATCGACTAAAGCTTAGCCAAAGCCTGCCCCGTTTCCCTCTTCTCTCTCTTTTAAAGCATATCCACTATGCAGGGCTTATCAAGTGGCTTTAGGTGGGCCAGAGTGGAAGAAATCTGTGTCACCCCCAAGCCTCACAGCGAAGGAAGCAATATACTCACTCCTCCATGCAGTAACCCATGTAAA
Organism: Neolamprologus brichardi; assembly: GCF_056152115.1. Taxonomy (NCBI): domain Eukaryota; kingdom Metazoa; phylum Chordata; class Actinopteri; order Cichliformes; family Cichlidae; genus Neolamprologus; species Neolamprologus brichardi. The sequence goes on from NC_142109.1 coordinate 14,148,698, forward strand.
TCGAGGTATACACATATAGTACGTCTATAGCGGACAGATTTATACTTTAACTAATGAAATTAGCCATAAATATCACCTGTTAGGGTTTGGATGTTGCAAGAACAGAGACACTATCTCAGCTGGTACAACTTACCAAAGGCGATCAAGTTGTTCATGTTTAGTTGCCAACTCTGTGTCTTTGGAGGAAAGCAGAGCTTCTAGGCTGCTACTGTGGCTCTGCAAGGCAGTCAGCTCCTGACAGGTGTTGTGCAGTTTCTCCTCTAGATCCTGGTGTAGAAGAGTAATAACAATGATTTTGTCAAATTTAGAAGCATTCCTTAAATGAAATGCTTTAAGAAGTATTAGAATTATTATGTCAACTTTTTGATGTGTCAGTATTTTCTATGGCAAAATCCTCAAACCAACGCAGACCAGCATCGTTAAATTTACCGACTCTGCAATGAAATTTGAAATAATTCACTTGTCACATTACTTTTACTGTCTGTCTACAAATAAACAAATAAATGATTCTGAAATTAAAAAAGTGACAGAAAAGCAAGGAAACTAGGTCTCACTTCTTAGCCCTGAATGACGATGCCTTCTTTAACACTTGTAATAAGTCGGCCACAATTTGTTACTTCACAGCAACTAGCTGTACTAGTTGCTGTGAAGTAATCAAATAGCAAACTTTAGATTTAGTTCTAACATGACAGTCTATCTGAAAATGTTTTTGTGCTTTTGTGTTGTTTCTTTGTATATAGGAGGTGCAGACAAGGCGTTAGTTAGCTTTGCTTTAATTTAAAGAAACCATTTGAGTGCAGCAGATTAAACAACATCAAACATGTACAGGTCACCAAACCCTGAATTCACCCGACGCTAATTAATATCAAGCAAATTATTATAAGAAATTATTATATAATTATATCGGTCATATTTTTTCACGTATTACACATCTTTGCGGCTCTGTATTTGCAGAATATTCCTCCACCGCTGTTCGGGTTAAGGAAATACTAAAACTATGCAGGTGTATCATCAAATCAAATCAAATCACTTTTATTGTCACATCACATGTGCAGGTACACTGGTACAGTACATGTGAGTGAAATTCTTGTGTGCGAGCTTCACAAGCAACAGAGGTGTGCAAAGTACAATAACATAAGAACAAGCAAATATAAGAATGGCTAAATCTGAGAATTATATGAATAAATATATGTACAATATAAGAGTGTATGCATATTACTGAATGTGTATACTACATATGTATGTCTACGTGTGTGTATATGTGTGTGTGTGTGTGTGTGTATACATATTTTACAAATTAAATAGAGTAAAAATAAAATAAATATATAAAATATACAGAGGTTGGTAGTTGGATATTGTGCAAAACAAGTGGCATTTATATACAGTATGGAGTGCATAATGTTGAATCTGTAGTATCTTAACAGTACACACAGGTCTACATTAAATGATAAATTCCCGAATAAATCTTTGCCATGTCAAACAAATTGGCATGATGTATCCCCTGCGCATCTGATATTTTCCATCACCAAGTTTCAAATCAATGTATGATACAAAAAATAATAAAAAATCATAAAACAAGTGGAGTGTCTTAGGCTGTGATGGATGTGCATACACCAGTCACTGGGCTCATCCCATCCAAGAGTAATTACTCTGCAGCTCTAACTTATTCAAGACTCTCTGTCTGATTCCATTTGACTAGGGGAGCAATATGTTTCATAATGATTAGTCGATAAGGAAGGGGCGGAATGTGAGGTTCTTCTGTAGCTTTTATTTCCTGAGAATCTAGGAAATAAAATTTGAAATGTAAAAAAATAAATAAATACAATTTTCAAGAACTGCAATTTGATTGGTTGAATGTTTAAACAATAGCACAGTTGATGTCTTATCGTATTTCTCATGTTCACAGAGAGAAGAAGCACCGATCCATAATGATGATCAGAGCAACAGATTCTGAAAGTTACTTGCTTGCATTTGGATAATGAAACACACCTGACCACAAACTCTTGAACCAACAGGCCAATGACTTAATGGAAGCTACTTTCGGTTTGGTCTGCTCTTCTTTCTTTCTTTTTTTAAAACCACAACTCAGGAAGATCTGTCTGCCCTACGTTAAATCATAACTTTGTCCTTCCTTTGAGTGCAGTCCCTGTTTATTTAATTCTGTGCTTTGCTACAGAGATATTTTTATATTCACAGGCTGAAGAGGAAAGGGTGTGAGGGATCAGAAAGTTCAAGGTGTGTGTGAGTGCCTTTGTATTTGTGTGGACCTGTCCCCACATTCATACCTTTATTCTGGTCTGGGCAGCATCCCTCTGGTCTCGTTGGCTGTTGGCCTGCCTCTGATTCTCCTCCAGGTCAGCTTGCAGGGCGGCGCAGCGGGAAGCTAATCCCTCTTTCTCCTCCTCTAGAGCCTGCACCACCTGCCGCTCCTCCTCCTCTTTCCTCCTACATTTTGTCTTCATTTCCTGAATAAGGAAGGTGTGTGTGTGTGTGTGTGTGTGTGTGTGTGTGTGTGTGTGTGTGTGTGTGTGTGAGAGAGAGGAGTAGAATGGGGAGGGGGTCAATAGGGCCAAACAAACAATGGCGACGAAAGAAGAGAAAAAGAAAAAGTAGCATTTCAAACTGAGAAAATGAAAAAAGAAAATTGCAAAGATCCAAAAAGAGAAGCAGCCCATGGGGTTGAGGCTGAAATGAATATGTAAACAGTGGACCGCTTTTTCTGCGGGAGCCCACTGCATGGGTCGCTGATTGGCCAAGGTCACCTGTGCTGTATGACTGGACCCACGCGGCCAGTGTTTGGTTGGTGTGGGCCGAGCCGTGCTGCAAGAACTGGGCTCACGTAGGTACAGGGGCCAGTCTGCCAGCCTTAATGACAGGCTCCTAATGAGAATGGTGCTGGCTACAAAACCCATTAGACTCAACCTAGGTCTCCTTTGATGCTGTCCCCCACAATTTCTCACCACGAGACCCCACCAAGACTGTGTAAGGACCATCCCTTTATCAATTAATCATAGCCATGTCCCATCTAAGCATAATTAGGCAGAAGCCACACCATCGCATGCACATTATTCACTTTCCCCCCACTGAAGGAGGCATTAAGTATTTATCTGCAAGTTAACAACCTGCTTTTCTCTGGCTCGCGCTTTCTTTCTCACATGCAGACTTTCCAGCTGTTAAGTATTCTCTGTTGTCAGTAGCGGCAAAGTAAGCTGAAAGCAAGAAAGGGTGAGACAGAGCGAGGGTAAAGACAGGAGAAGAAGACACAAAGACACTGAGATTGCATTCAAGAGGGCTGAACAATCCTCTTTCTCTTCTAAATGATTCATACCCCCGAGGCTAAGGCCACGGGGGACTTGTCGTTTTCGGTGCCACGCAGAAAAGAGACTTTTGAAAGCAGAAGCCCCGACTGCCACAGAAAATTTGTTCCACCAACCTCAAGTTCCTGACTCTTATTGACCAGTTGTTCACGCAGAGCTGTCAGCTCCTTCTTCATTAAATCACTCTCCTCTTCCGCCGTCCTCCTTTGTAACAAGCCGTTAATCTCCTGCTGCTGCCCGGTTACTCTCTGTGGCAATCAGGGTGACACAGAAAGAACAAAAAAAACAAAAACAACAACTACAGGTTACATTAGGCATATCATTTTTTTTAACCTTCATTTTTTAAACATGTTGTAACAAAACAACAAGACTATCACTTTTATATTTGCTTTCATAATCAATTGGCCTTGATTAATGAGCTATTCATGAGATCTACAAAGCATGAGTGAATGCTTGTTGGAATTTCCTGGAGCTTAAGGTCATGCCATTCAGCGTCATATTTTTGCAGCAGTCCAAAACCCCAAAGTATTAAGTGTACAGACAAAAGAAAGGCTGGAAAACATTATCAGCATTAATTTTCTAACCTGACAATCAATGAATAGACTAAATGCTTCAGCTCTTAAAACAAGCGATAGTGTAAAGTAATGACCACCCACTTTTTATATGTTTACTTCATGTTTTTTGGCAGCTTTTATGGCCTTAGTGGGAGGAGGCTGGCTTCTTAACACTGTATCAGCTGGGGTTTGGCATTGGCTGGTAATCCACAGTCTTCTGTGGGTACACCCTCCTCTCTCAAATAACACCGTGCTCTGGGATGCAATTAATTGCCATGTTGAGGGAAATCGCTCAGATATATCCAGATAGTGGATTTAGCGTTCCTTGCTACTCCTAGCTTGCCGTGCTAAGAACAGTGGGGCTTTAATAGATTTATACTGGAGAGCGGAAAATAAATTCAAACGCTGATAATGAGATAGGGAAGAACAATTTGAACCCCAGTAGCATTCAAGTGATAGAATAGTAGGGTGGGGGGGAAAGCGGGTTGCGCCAAGTTAAGAGGTCTAGGACAGAAAGATTAGCGTCTGAAAATTCCCAGTACAGTTCAAAAATGAAAGCTAATTATGTTACAAAAGCAGAGAGAGAGAAAGAGGTGAAAGAAAAAAAAAGAAAACCAGCAAGAACAAAAAAAAACATAATCAAAGTGGGAGAACTGATACATTAAGAAAAAAATCTGAGATGCTATGTGGACTCAGCAGACCATCACATCCTTGAAAAAAGAAGGAAAACCTATTAATCACTCTGAGGGTATGGCTTAAGATTGCAGATGAGATGATGACTGTCAGAGGGCTGGATGACACAGCACAGAGTGCGGCGCTATCAAGGAACTTTTCAGAAGAAGTACAGCAAAACAGGCTTTGGAAACAAAGGGATTCCTCCTATAAAACTCCTATAAACTGAGACATGGGCATTACACTGAATGAGAGTAATAAATGAATGAGTTCATTTAAATAGCTCTTAAAAAGCTGTTGAAAGACACAGAGCACAGTTAAGTCCCACCCCCACAGGATGGATTTGCAGCTATCTACCACCTCATCAATTCAGTCTATTAAAAAATAACCGAAACGTATCCATCAGATTTGACAGATATCTAGATATCTATCAAACGTCTGTATATTAGGGTAAAGCATTTCAACAGTGTGAAACTTGTGTCACACTGTCATGTGGATAATTCAGAAGGCCATAAGTAGTATTTGCATTTGCTTGTAAGTGCCAAGCTTGCAAACACAGCAATGGAGTCGTCACCTATGATGACTTATACCTTAAAGGCACAAATGTTACACAAAAAAGTCCACCATAATCATATACCTTTTTGGTCCAGTGAGCAACTATTATGATTGCTGAGGAGGGTAATGTCAAAAAGCACTGGCAAGCTGATGACTCCATTACAGCCAGTCTCATTAAGAATGAGCACCATTCTGGGTGAGGGACACTAATGAATGAGACTGACAGATGCTTCGGTGAAGAGATGATGATTTGGAGTAAATTACATTAGTGATGTCATTATCATTAGCCATCATACCACCAAGAACTATAACTCAGGGGTTAGAGCAAAAAAAAGCAGGTATGAGAGAATGATAAAGATCTAATGTGAAATATTAAAGCAGCATAGTAATTTTGTATTCATTTGTATTTTTATGGCATTTATGAATTAAAGTTGCAGCAGACAGTTAAACAAGCAAGACAAAAATGCTTGTTTGTAATAAAATGACAGTGAAAATGAAATAAAAAGGCCAAGGATTGTTTTGTCTTTCTGTGAAAGACTCACTAAGAGCCACTAGAAACGGCTGCAACTTAAATGTCAACTATGAAGGCATATGACCACAAGCTCAGCCTGAAACTAAATGCTGCATTCCTTTTACAGCAGAAGTCGGATGTCAGAGCTGGGAGCAACGTCACTTCCAAGTTGAGCGCATTCCAGTAGCAGTTGGAAAAACAAGGGAAAACAAGCTTTATTTTGTTCCCTACCAAGGTAAAGCCATTCATCAATCGCTGGCAGTACAACAAAAATGCCAGAAGCATGCTCAAGGACAGAGCCTGGTCACTGTTTTGTGTATGGCTTATTTAGTCAGTCACAAATACACAACCGTGGTAGTACTACAGGTTTTAGTTTCATTGTTGTGAAGTCAGGGTTGGTGGTGCTTCTACATTCAAAAGGAAAATTGCTTTGCAACCACCGGGTAAGCTAACTTTTAGCTCAGTATATGATGCAGGAACTTGGGAGCAGCTTGTTAATCATGGAAACTGAAGCTGTACATGTACGTGTGTGTACAATATGTACACAGGGTATGGGCTTATTGCAATGCTTATTGGGGGAAAAAAAGTAGAAAAAACCCCAAACCTAAATTTTTAGGTTTATATGTACTGGATGTGTTCCTCAAGTCTTGTGCTAGGATAGAGGGGGCACTCACATTAACTGATCCTTTCTGTGGCCAAGCGAGTTTGACCCCCAAGGTAAAGTTTGCTTGACTAGTGTAAGTGGTGTGTAATGTGCCGGTGCCCTGGCCCACTTAAAGAGGAGAACCCAGGCATAGTTCATTTGGACTTGAGCACAGTATGCATGTAGCATGATTGCTATGTACGCACACTCCTGAGTAGCAGCTGTCTCCATTAAATCATTCTGCCAATTCATTAATAAACATGTGAGAGCATAGTGTGTCACCACAACCCCATTGTAGCCACAATATTCATAAAAAGCTCATTCCAAAGCACTCATGAGCCCATTGTGTACTACCAGAGCGCTTTTTCGAGAAAGAGAGAAGAGTTGACACTCCGAGACAAACTGATGTGAACTTGGGTCGGATCATTAAGGGCAGTGTCAGCACAGGCCAGTGGGAAGTGGGCAGGGAAGGTGATTGTGCTCAGGCAGGGTACAAAGTAACCGTGCTTAGTGTGAGGACATCCTTACTCATTAAAGTGGCGCCTTTTGAATTTTTTTTTCCTAATTATAATAATCATATGACGCAAGGAAACATAATGATGTGTGAGAAAAATGGCGAAAGAGACTACTTTGATATGTAAATCACAGCAGCCACACACTTCTGTGAGTGTGCAGAAGTGTGATGATTTTTTTTTTGCATAAAACTCTGTAAATTTGTTTTGTGCATCAGCACTTTTTGAACATTTTTAACATATTTAAACTGCGCCGTGACAATTTGAATTCCTGTAATCAGATCTGACAGCAGGCCAGCAGCGAAAAAATAAATTGACTTGCTGATGTTCACAAAGAAAAGTTGTTTGCATTAGAAAGTTAAAGCCGGTTAAGGCAAACATTATGATACCTGTTCCAACTCTTGAATCTTGTAGTCTTTCGACTGAAGGATCTCCAACACTTTCCTGTCCTTAATCTCAGCTTTGTGCTTCTCACTAGAAGGAAGAGTAAATACACAGAATATACATGTGTAAATAGTCGGCAACGATTAAGGACTTGAGAGCATACAGAAGAATAGCTTTAACTATTTAGCTTACACTCAAGATTTTGTCCAATCTTACTGGCTTGAAACACATTGATTTCTAACTGTTCTCTATAAACAGATGCTACATACAAAAATAAGCATGAAGAACTCATTGATTTCATTACAAATGAGATTTTCAGTATAGGAAGTTCTCTGGTTTATGGGTTTATGAGTGAGCATTAGCTGCATGCAGGTGAAAACCACGAGCTATCATCTGATAGTGATTTCACTTTTTTTTTTTTAAATTCATCTACATTCATAGTTCGACTGTGAACACATGGAAAAGAAAATTCTTGGCCCAGATATCAACAATCCCTTTTCCAAATATCTGCTGGCTACTCTGGAAAGGTCAAAACACTGACTTTTGCCCCAGAGGGCAAGTTCTTGGACAAAAGTTACCGGTTTCAACTACAAATGTTTAAATATTGATCACCTGCTGCACTCATCAAAAGAAGATTATTTTGCCTTAACATGTCGCCAGTGTTCTCATCATTATCTTAATATTTAATAATGCTAAACTGTAAGAAAATGAAAAGAAAAACTTAGTTTACTCGCTGGCTACTTAAGCAGAATTACAGAGCAACAATACAGCAAAGTTTAAACCTCTCAAGCCCACTACTACCTCTTTTATCATAATGAACTTTTGTGGAGACAAAAACAAGTCTGCAATTGGGGACCTGCTTGTTTCAACTACTCTGAACCACCGGGGACCATCCGTTCCCTCTGCTCATCAGCTGCTTCTTCTACACCTCGGGTCTTTGAGGCCTTCTCTATCGTCTCTTTGCCTCTTCTGATCAGCCCTCTCCCCTGGTACACACTGAAATAAGTATCTGGTGTCCCTGGAGGGGGCAGGAACGCAGGCAGGCCTAGCTGCATCTCCTCATATATTGGGCTATGTTCACCATGTCCTGAGCATCCAACCAATCACTCTACAAGATCCGCACAGGAAGGGGAGGGAGGGATGAATGGCGGCTCCCAGTGGACGACAGCGCTTGACTGGAGTCGACACAATTACCATGTCAATATCCTCCTGTGCATCAGGTGATACAATACACATACACTCTCTGGGTGCATGTTGCCCCACCTGTCTCAGCGGACTAACCCACTTTGATGGGTTTCCTAAGGGGCTATAAGGAACTCAAGTGGGTGTGGAGTAGAAATGAGAGGCACAGGTACTGAGGAGCACTCTGCTGCTGCACTGTGTTTTTACCTCTATTAAGGGTCTACTAACAACTGACAGACCTCAAAAAGTATGCAATGTGCACCAGCGAGGAAGAAAATATGATTTAATGTATCCCCTAAAGAAAAAAGTCAGTAAAACCTAAGTACTAAATAAAGCTTTACACAAAATTTAATGGCAGCTGGAACGCGTGAATAAACAGCTTTCAAACTTCAGCGATAAATCAGAGTCTCGTTATGTTTTTTGGGTGGTTTTTTTTTTTTAATCATAAGAGGAACGCAATTCATTTCTCCAGATGTGTCTTTTCCTACAAGTTCCCATGCCACTGTTCTCAATGGAGCTTAGCCATCCTGCAAAAGAGGTCATATTCAATCTCGCAATTTATCCAGTAAAGACAAGTATTTGGCAGGACTGTTTCAACTGTCCAGCATGTGAGCAGCAGTGGAAGAGTGTTTTCATTAAAAGGGTTTCCACTGTTTGAACTGCTAGACCAGGGATAAGAGGGCTTAAATCAGCATCTGCACCAGATTCCGTCATAACCCCAGTAGAACGGCCAAGGTGCTTTAAACACCCCTTGAACGACTTTCACACACACACACACACACACACACACACACACACACACACACACACACACACGCTTCTCTTCACTTGCGAGATAAGGGGAAGGTTCGTCTGCTGAGCCTCTCAGGTAGCAATGTGAAAGATGAATCCACTCACCGCTCAACCACCAAACTGACAGCCTGGGTCAAGTCTGGATTTGCCACTTGCAGCCTTTTCCACAGAGACCACACAAACTCCTTGTCTGCCTGTGAGAGTAAAGGATTCAGCAAGTGAAGAGAAATTATTTTTGAGAAATGCGATGATAAAATTTGCATTTGATAAGCCCCTAAAAGGAAAAGCAGCAACACATCACAGCCCTTTTTCAGTGAGAAACAAAAAATTTGGATGCTCAGTGACATTAGCATATGACAACTGGGGAAGTCAATCAATAATTTAAAGAACTTGTAAAAATATAAATATATAATATTTTTTTCATCTGTCCTGCCCTCTCTAATCATGAACCTCTCTCTAGCGGCAATCTCCATCGCTGAGATGTGACCTTCGACTCAAGGGGAGCGAGCATTGACACTTGTCATTATGCACTATTTATGACTGGGGAGAGCAGGGATCCAAATCAAAACACAGCAGTCGAGCTTGCATTTTTCTTTATTAATCAATTGCTCTCCGGATATGTTTTCCACTACAGCTCCAAAGTAACTAGCCCCGAAGAAACTCAAAACTGATGACAGAGAGAGTCATCTTCAAGCAGAAAAACCCAGCCAGCCCCTGACACATTTCCAATTCAAATTGTCTCGCTGGTTTTTCAAACATTTTTAAGCTACATTACATTTAATGAGGGACATCTAAAAACTACATTTTCTGACATTAAAAGACAGAATTATACCAAATCGACTTAATATAAAATTATCTGATAAATTATGTTCACATCATCATAAGATAAAAGTCATCCCTCCCACTGGAATCTACTGGTCTCCAATTAGCACATGAATTTTAACCCCCTTCTCAAAAGTGTCTAATCAATTATTTACTGAAGTGGCAGAAGCAGACCTTGATAAGACCATGAGCTGAACATATAAAGTGGAAGGACTGTAGATCTCTGTCTCGATGCGCATCTGTGTGTTTTGGTGTGTGGATACACAGATCGGGAGCGGGGTGAAGCGGGGATAGAGATCTCACCAAATCAACCCTGGAATGCAGCTAACGATTAAATTAGGCAGCATGGTTTACTTGAAATACATGGTCTCCCTCTGCCTGGCCTTTGGCTGCCATTAGCCCTTCCATGGACAAATGTTCAGTCAGGACCCTCATCAAGAGCTCTCCTCGGCCGTATGCGTACTTAAAGATGCACTGAATGTGTGTTTGATGATGGCTGAATTATTCATTTTGAATCTAGAAACTGAAACACCACGAGCTAAACATACCAGAGAGAGAGCGAGAGCCACTGGAATTCAGCACATATTAGTAAAATTAGCATGGTCTAGCAGGAACATTTGCTGGCTGACAGATGAGTGTCTTTGTAGTTAATGGCTGTCCTGAAGTAATCATGCAAGAGGCTTAAGACATCAGTAGTATTCAAATGCCACAATTTAAATTGTGCACGGTAGAACTTAACGTCCTCAGATATGCAGAATCAGTGATCTACTCCAGATAAGACCACCAAAGATGGCTTTCGTGTCAGCTCAATATAAGTGAGTCTGAAGTGAACAAAGTATACAGCGCGTAGTCCTAAATACAAGTGAGAATAACATTTTTTATAATGGTTTTTAAGTTTAAAGGTGCAATCAAATGTTAAGGTTTGCAGGCAAAAGGCCTACTCTTATCCATTTCAGGGTTGTTGGGTTGGAGGCTATTCCAGCTGGGCAGGTCGCCAGTCTATCTCAGGGATGACACAGAGACACACATCTACGGCCGATTTAGGATCACCAGTTAGCCTAACGCACACGTCTTTAAACCGTGCGATGAAGCCGGAATACCCTGAGAGAAACAATCTAATCACGGTATTACAAAAATTATATGTCAGAGAGGGTTTTGCTTGGCTAATATTTTCTTGGGGCAAAATTCATGGAGAAAATTTGAAAAACTAACATTATCAGATGACACTACTTTTGTCTTAAAAATAAATTTACTTGCCAAATAATTGTATCAGTTTTTATTCACTGACTTTCATACTGTTTCATCACTCATATGTAATTCTTTTTCTTTCTTTTTTTAAGGTGTGTCAAGGCAAAACTAAGAATGGGCCTCTGGAGAATGATTACCCACATAACCATAATCAGTCTGCATGCAGTGAACAAGAAAAGTTTGTTTCCTTTGACAGAAATCTCTCCACTTTCCTGTCATCTCTATCATTCGACAAACAGCTCTAGTAAATAAACCCCAGGTTAACAAAACCAGTTACATAAACATTTTTATTACATTCGTGGGGATTTTTTCCCCTCTTGTCTCCGGCAAAGTTATTTCAGCTGTCACTTACTCACACTGACTACCGGTGCATTTGCAGAAGACACAATATGTTGCTTTTGTTTATTTAATCACATACGTTAATACATGGATTCACTCCACTCTGATGCCTTTGTGTTCTCTCACTGAATAAACACTTGAAAATTGGCTCACGAAGTCAAACCAGAGTTTATGCAGAGGATAAATAAGATAACAGGCGCACATGTGGTTACACACAAACAGCAGCACAACAAATGTTTGTGCCCAACATGTCAGGCGGTTTATATTTCTACTTCTATTACAAAACTCAAATGTAACACCTCATCTGCTGAACCCCACAGCTGTCTGCCTACCTGTGTAGCAAGGTGGTGTGGATACACAAAGTGAGAAATGCTGGGATCAATTCACTCATGTTATTAGACACCACCTGGTGGTGAGTATGCAAGGACTCCCTCAATCACTGACTCACAAAATGAACATAAAAGCCTTTAAAAATCTGCTCATGAGCATGTCGTGCCTGTGTGTGTATTATCTGACAGGGGCCCTCCACACTTTTTCCTGTCTGTACTAGACATTCATTAAGGGTATAATCAGGACATTTACATATGTATCAGGGAGATAAATATGCTTTATCTAGTCAGTCAAATGTGCTTTATTTTAAAATCACAAGTAGCATCATGTAAAGGGGTGGTTTTCCTGCTAGTCATTCACAGACCTCGAAATTATATTCTCATGCTTATCTTTCCATCAATCCTCATTTTATATTAAATAAAGTCTGGTGACACGGCTGGTATGCATCACACGGAGATCAAATTAACAGTAATTACTTAATTTTGAAATTAATGAAGGTCCACAATTTATAGCAGAGAGTGAGAATTGAAAAAAAATGAATGCTCAGCCTGGAGAGTAAAAGGTGCTGACAACTGTGTGATACATATGTAGTCTGAAAAAAGTCATAGTCATAGTGATAAATAAAGTAAAGATTAATATAGTGAGTTACACTTTTTAACACTGACAAGAGTTATGTAGAAATCACAGCCAAATGAATGCTTTGTTTGTGATGTAATGATAAGGGTTGTAACGATGTTATACTCAAGTAATCTGGACAAATCACTATTTTAGGGAAATCAAATGGTTTTTTTTTCTCCCACTTTAAACTAAATCCAACATTGTACAATGAGCAGTGATAAAGTACAGAAGTGTGTACACATGGCTTTAAAACAAAAACCCAAAACAAAATGCATTCACACACCTGGCATTGCAAAAGCTCATCTGATAAAGTCTTCACCTGCTCCTCCAATACCAGGGTGCGAGCATCATCTTTTGAGCTCATTTTCAGACCTGCAAGAAGGCAAAAGAAAAAGGTTTGTAGTGATGAAATATTAAAAGAAAAAATCTCAGTAACTTGCAAACATGGCACAGCTCAGCTATTTAAACAACATGTGATTAGACTGCTTTGCATCGGATTGACAAAACTACTTGGAAAGGATTTTAGCTGACTGAAACCATATCGACAGGGACTTTGTATTTATTTATGTGATGTTAGCATATTGGGGTTCCAGGTTTCTACCGCGAGCTGAGGAAGAAATAAGCAAGCGTCCAGGACGATAAGTTCTTACCTATTTCGATCGCTTGCTAACCAGGCAGATATCAACCCTGCAGCAGCACCAGGAAGACCAACACTGAGATTACTTAGCTAGCGTTAGCCACGTAAAGCATAAAGAGTTACACTCTTTCTGGTGTTGACAGCTTTCTGAAATCAGAGCGCTAGAAAAAAACGTCACGACATACTTCGAACTGTGAGAAATTGAAGGGTTCACCCGTGTACATCCGTTACATTGTTTTGTACAACGCCAGATGAAACTTCTGTGTGGATAACACGGCTGTCAGTAACCAGGGAGACGGTTTCCTCTTTTCAAACAAGCCCGCTGTTTTCCGCTTCTGTCCCTTCGCGTCACAGCCGTCACGTCACTTCACGACAGTAGCAGTTCATAGATGGCAGTATGATCGGGATCGGCAAGGGTATTGCTAGATCGGATCAGCCAGGGGAACGCGCGGGTCAGTTTTGATTGGCTTTTTTGTGATTTGTTAAAACGCTAAGTTGTTTGTTGCTGTTTTTCTTTTGTTTTCCAAAATGAAGAGCTGCACACTGATAGCCTCCTGAACTGTGATTTTAAGAAGGTTTCCCCCTATTTGTGAAAAGGAATAGTTTCATAGTTTTGTATTTTCTGATATATATTTTTTCTTTTTCACTTTTAATTTTTGTTTTCAATTCAGGTCACTTTCATTGAGATTCAGGGGCGAATCTAGGTTCAGAGTTCTAGGGGGGCTCAACCCCCAGTCATCATGTTATGTGCACAGTGCCACATAATTAATATTAAAAGAATATGCTGCCTGCAAATGCACTCAATGCAATTTCAATTGGGTGCATGTTACAATCTTACCTTTAAAAGCAACTGAATTAGTTAAATGGGCTAGTGTTTAAGAGTAATTCAAAGTGAATAATCACACCTTTCAATATTATACACTTGTTTTAAGGTGGTCAATTTAGTTATCAAACTTTGGGCATAGGTTTAGACCAGAATTCTCCAAAGTAAGAAGTAACTATTTGCAAAGAGAAAGGATAAAGCCATGGATCACAAAGGGGATAGAAGATGCATGTAAAAAGAAAAATAATCTATATAAGAGATTCATAAAACAGAGGACAAAAGATGCTGAAATAAAGTACAAGTTATATAAAAATAGATTAGTAAATATTATAAGAACAAGTAAGAAAGAATATTACCACAAATTATTGGAGCAAAGTAGAAGTAACACACAAGAAACATGGAGGATATTAAATAGTATAATCAAAAAGGGCTCAAAAAATAAGAATTATCCAGATTATTTTAAAAAAGATAAAGATATTGTGCTTGATAAAACTAAAGACATTGCAAATGAATTTAATGATTTCTTTGTAAATGTTGGCTTTAATTTAGCAAAAGAAATTCCAGAGACAAGAAATAATAACGACCTAAATAAACATATTACTCAGAATGTGTCCTCCATGTTTATTGGTGCTGTAACTCATAGAGAAATAATTAACATTGTGAAGACATTTAAAAATAAAAAGTCCACTGACTGTTTTGGTATTGACATGATATTAGTTAAAAGTATTATAGAATATATAGTGCAACCTTTCGCATACATTTGTAATCTGTCCTTTCAAACTGGTGTATTTCCCTCACAAATGAAAATAGCAAAAGTTATTCCAATCCATAAAAACGGAGAGAGAAGTCAGTTTACCAATTATAGGCCAATATCACTGCTCCCACAGTTCTCAAAAATTTTAGAAAAGTTATTTGTTAATAGACTTGATAAATATATTGAGAAGCATAATCTCCTAAGTGATAACCAATATGGCTTTAGAGTGAAAAGGTCCACTTCGATGGCAGTGATGGAACTTGTAGAAGGGATATCTAATGCTATAGATAATAAGGAATATACTGTTGGTGTTTTTATAGACTTAAAAAAGGCGTTTGATACGATTGATCATTCTATATTAATGAATAAACTAGAGAGATATGGCATAAGAGGGTTAGCATACAAGTGGATGAAAAGTTACCTGGATGACAGATATCAATATGTCGAATTCAATAATGTAAAATCTAAGCAGTTGAAGGTAACTTGTGGTGTTCCTCAGGGCTCTGTGCTGGGCCCTAAATTATTTATATTATACATAAATGACATATGTAGCATTTCCAAACTGTTAAAATGTGTATTGTTTGCTGATGATACCACTCTGTATTGCTCAGGTAAAAACCTAGAACAGCTTCTGACTACAGCGGAAAAGGAGTTAAATATATTAAAAAACTGGTTTGATGTAAATAAGTTATCATTAAATATAAAGAAAACAAAATTGATTATTTTTGGCACTAGACAAATGAAAAATGTATCTAAAATCAGGGTTAATGGAATTGAAATTGAAAGAGTGTACGAAAATAAATTTCTTGGAGTGATAATTGATGATAAGCTGAGTTGGAAGTCTCATATAAACCATGTGAAAACAAAAATGTCAAAAACCATTGCTATTCTCTATAAAACAAAGCATGTCCTGAACAAAAAATCATTATACACACTCTATTGTACTCTGTTGCTTCCATATATGACTTACTGTCTGGAGATATGGGGTAATGCATATAAAACGAACACTCTTCCTATTTTCAAGTTGCAAAAAAGAGTTAAAAACCAATCAAACTATATAGAACCAACTAACATTTTGTTTATTAATCTGAATACCCTGAAATTTTATGATTTAGTTGAATATAAAATGGCACAGATAATGTATAAAGCACAAAATAACTTGCTTTGCCCCAGTACTCAGAAGCTGTTCAAAGTCAGAGAGAGTCAATATGACTTAAGGGGAACAGATTTCTTTAAAAAAAAACAAGATAAGGACAAATATAAAGCAGAGATGTGTTTCTGTTAGAGGAGTTAACCTGTGGAATAGTTATGACAGTGATTTAAAAAGGTGTAGTTCATTTTCCTTGTTTAAAAATATGTTTAAAAATAGAGTATTAGAAAAATATATATATCAAGAATGAAAAGAGCAAAAAAACAAAACAAAAACAAAAACAAAAACAAAAAACAGAAAACCTCTTGATTCTTTTGCTTTGATGTAGTTACTTACTAAGGTGGTGGTGTTTTTTCTTGTTTGTTTGTTTGTTTGTTTTGTTTTTGCTTTGTTTGCCTTCTCTCACCCCAACCGGTCGCAGCAGATGGCCGCCCCTCCCTGAGCCGGGTTCTGCCGGAGGTTTCTTCCTGTTAAAAGGGAGTTTTTCCTTCCCACTGTCGCCAAAGTGCTTGCTCATAGGGGGTCATATGATTGTTGGGCTTTTCTCTCTGTATCTATGAAGCGCCTTGAGGCGACATTTGTTGTGATTTGGCGCTATATAAATGAAATTGAATTGAATTGAATTTTATTATTTGCTTCGAGCCCTGTGTACAGGAGCTGCATGCTAAAAGATCTTTTGTTAAAAGGGTTGGCGTAATAAGCAAATGCTTCAGCCAATACCTTTTGATTAGCCTTAACTATAAAAATGCACAACTTTGTTTCAGCCTCTTAACCACGTGCAGTCATCTGAATCATAAACCGCTTTCAATAAAGACACTATTCAATAAAGATGGCAGAAAATCACTCTCCCTGTCCATACACATGGATATGAAGCAAACATGTAAGAGCTGCTTTTACAATATAGTTTTTTTTAATTCATACAAAACCCTCCTTTTATTGTGCAGACAAATAGATTTGTAGTCTGTCACATCAATTTGATTCTGTTGAGCCAAGTTTAGAGTAGAATGAATCCCTTAAAAAGCTATCATTCACATAAATAAGTTCTGTCTAGATTGTCCACGGGCATTTTTACGCGTGCTACTGAAAAAGCGTACAAAGCATCTATGAATTGCATGTAAAAATATTTTGTGAAACACAATTATTCTTTTTCCATCTTACTTCAATATCTGCCTATTTACTCACCTGGTTCTTCCTGCTCATGTACAGTCTTTCTGCTCTCTCTTTCCATCCTCTTCACTCCTTTGCACTGATAATAACATACAAATGCACTGTATTCAATAAAAAAAATATCTTATAATAATTATTATAAGAGTCATTATTGTAAGGATTTCCATTTGATATCAGTACAACACACTGCTTAGTTATGTGAAGTCATCATCAGTGAATGTGGTCAAAACAGGAGCTACACCAGTTGGCTTTACAATTTTGTGTTGACTTTGACTAAATGTCCACTCTTGTTTCTTTTTGTGGCTTTCATCCTGCTCTCTCCCTTTCTCTTCCTCTCTATCTTATTCTCTGTCTTTGCGCTGCTAACAAAAACTTAAATGTAACAGTGAAACAGAATTTACAACCTAAAAAAAGGCATAAACTGATGCTTATCCAGTGACACATAACAGCCTTTTGACCTGATGTCAGCTGGAACTGAAGCTGTACTATAAACAAACAATAAAGCCAAATTTGACCAGAATAGGAACACAAATCTTTAACAAACTGTTTGGTAATGTGCAATATATAACAGCATATTTATGTCGCTAAAAGCTAAAATTTGCTAATGAGATTAGCTAGTGTACGATAGCTAACACTATTCAGAGAACAAATAAAAATAAGTGGACACTTTATAAGTCACAGAAATTAGCACATATTAGCACAGGACATGTGGCACTTTTGTGTGAAGAAATTCAACCTATTGGGGGGGGGTTCTGCCTCACCAACGCATCTTATTTATTAACGATAAATCTGCTGTTGAAGCAGCAGCGTTTTTGCGTGAGTGCGCTATAACATCATGACATCAAGAACACGGGACCGTTAAACCCCGTTATCATTCTAACCTGCACCATCTCCACTTGTCAAAATATAACAATAACAGACAATTTCAGAAAATAATACTAAAATGCCTGATTATTACTAATGTTACTATAGATACTTTTAGGCAAGCAATTCATGAATTTAGGGGTACTTGAGCTCCCCTAAAAATGGTTAGTTTTCAGAATAGATTTTGTCATTTCAGTTTATTGTTTGAAACGTGTTTAGTTTTAGTTTAGTTTTTGTTAGTTTCAGTGTTAATTTAAGTAATTTTTAATTTATATCATGTAGATATGGTGCATATTTAAAATACTGCTGTCAGCATTAATCTCGTTAAATGATGTTAACGCCATAACTGCGAAAACGCAGCAAATCTCCGTTAGTGAGTTAGTGTGGATCGGGCCGTGCATGGGGCTGCACGTGGTCAATGCGTTAGCACAGTTAGCTCATTAACGTGTTAGCGCCGGGCAGCCACACGCTCAGGGGAATGCGCGCTAACTTGTCATTAATGTCGTTAATGTCATTTTAACGAGATTAATGCTGACAGCACTAATTTAAAAGTTAAAAAATGCTACACCTTTTAAACACAGGTGACTCACAGTATTGCAGAAAACCAAAGTCTCACTAAAGATGTCTATAAAAGCCTCATCAGGCAGGCTGTGGTAACGAATTTTACCAGATCTTTTTTACCAAAGGATAAAACTAGGGATTTTTCCACTATATTTTATTTTATTTTAAGTTTAAACTTATTCAATTTTAATTTTCCAAGTTGATTTTTTTCTTTTGAAGTTTTAAGTTCTAAGTTTTACTCTAGATTTGACTGTCAAATTATTCGATTTTGGTTAACTTCGTGACTTCTGATATTTTAGTCAGTTTTGCAAGTTAGTTTTTTAAGTTAGAGCTGTTTTTTCAGAAATTTTTATTTTTATTTCAGTTCACTAACTTTTATACTTAGAGTGAAATTATCACTAGAGTTTTTTGTTTAGTTTTATTTTTTATTATAATAACCTTGCTGAGAAAATTTGCTGGATACAATGAAAATATTTTTTGGGAAAATGCACAATACCTTGTGTTTGAGCAAATGTAGATCAATATAAACTGGATGTAGCAGTGTTTTTTATATTATAATCACAGATTTAACTTGAATACCTTTACATCTGCTGACTCTTGTTCATTTATGAATATGAAGTTGTCTTTATTCTACAGTATTACATGATGGTTTGTGCAATTAGTTAAGAATAATTCAGTTTAATGTTACAGCTGCATGTTAAAGCATTAATTAATAATTATTTTGAAATTACTGAGATTGGCTAAAGCTCCAAACAGACAGAGGACCTGCCCCAGTTCCTCAGGTCCTTGGATAGGTCCTAGGTTTACTTTTTAGAAAGAAAGGAATGAAGGTAAAAAACCATGTCAACATGATGTAGTGATGTTCATATTAATATTATTTTTAAGCACACAGGACTCTTCAAACATAGTTTTAAAGTACAGATGGGTGTCTCCTGATACTACACTTACACAGACACACACACACATGTATTCTATACAAAATAAAGGTTCCTCTGTGTCTGTAAGCACTGCTTTGTTCAGTTATAAATCCCCAGTTTGAACAACATGAGCAACCACACACGATGGCAAAGAAAAATGACATGGAAATTTGATATTGATCTTTATTTGTATTTGTCAGATACAATTACTGTTTTCCTTTTAAAATAGGTACTTACTCCTGTTGATATTTATCCATGTCTTCAGTTTTAATGAGCCGTTGTAAGGTTAGAGACAGTGTGCCCAATAATTCTCGACTCTATAGCTTGAGTTTTGAGAGCTGAACATAAGCAAAGGGAGGATAAAGGAAAATGAACAAAGACATGTGTTTGACATCTGTTTTTTGCTGGTGAGACAAGACAACTCCATATTGTGTGGCTAATGTACTTAAGTGTCCAGCCAGATTTGGAGCACAGGGTGAGAGAGGGAAATGAAGAAATATGATGACTGGCTCTCCTCTTGAGTCAGACAAATGTTGGTTCATCTGCTCACTGCTCCACGCTCACACCCATGCATGCATGCACACGCACAACCACACACACTTGCACACACACACACACATACACACACACACACAAAGAGAAAAGATGCAATTGACTTAGTATGATTAGGCTGTTCCTTGACCCACAAACACTGCCTCTCATTAAGATCCTCATTTGCAGAACAATTTTAGAGGCAGTAGACTGGTACATAATGTGCAACATCTGCCTGCCCCCTGTTTCTTGTTCAGAGACACAAACTGACACATGGTATCTGTGAATAAGCCCCTTTCTCACTGTCATCATGACAACATGTGACCAGCAGAGTTTTGAATCTGGCTTCTTCTTCTGCAGGTCAAAATCTTTAAGGCGAAACCGACCACTTGAAAAATGTTAGATAAAGCGTCTCTTATGAGAAAACCTGAAACTGATTTGGTTACTCTACGGTCAAATTATGAAAAAGAAGGCTGTTTTAAGAACATTTAAGAGAAGAAGTGAAGAGTGGAAGATTACCTTCTAACTTATCCCTTCTTTCATCATCAAATTATTTAGCTACAGACACTTACAGTTGCGTACACAGGCATGTTCCACCATGTTTTGGCAGTGTCTCTTGCTGCTCTCTCCTGTATGTGAAGCAGCCAGTATCTCCCTTTATTTGGTGTTTGTACTGCTAAAGACAGATTAATCCAGATCCAGAGTTTGAGACTGTCTCAGGTATATAAAGCAGATCTAAGCCAAGCATAGTTTCACAATAACCAATTATGTGATTTGTGCATTTACATTTATAAAAAAAAATCCCACACTCGCTGCAGTCTTTTCTTGATTTTACTTCCTTAAGCTATGCATAAATACATAAAAGATGTATTCTTTATGCATAAAACTGTATGCAAAGTGTACTGCAAGAGGTGAAGCATATATAAATGCAGTGTAGTCCTATTCCTCTCTAACCCACTACCTAAATGTGTGTCCTCATACAGATCAGGATCTATACGATCCAAAGATAAGCTTGCAAATTTTATGAGTTTCTTAGGTAAAATTTATATGAAACACTGTAATATTCATGTTTTTGTGAGTATTCTTTTTGGGTTCACATTGTAACTTTCAACTTTTTCAAAGCTAACTGTGGATAAATAATAAATTACCATAAAGTCAGTGGACATACATGGGTGGTAGGAATAACGGGATCCTTTTTTTTTTTTTTTCTGAAAAAAAGCACATACTATTACTTGTAGATACTGAAAGCACAGTTTGCTCATAGAATTGCTTTATATGAGAGCAATGATCCATCCAAGAATAATACATGTAGAGAATGTTCAGCATAGAATATGTTTAATGGGCGCTAGTTGAGCTCAGTGGGATGAGCAGCCGGCCAGCCCCGGTTCGAGTCCGACCCCCTGCCCTTTGCTGCATGTCCTACCCTCTCTCTGTTCTTCCACCTTTCCGTCAGTCTTCACTATATAAAGCCAGAAAAAAAGCCAAAAGTAAGACTACTTTTGATAACATACATAATAACCTCAGTGCTGTTTAATGCAAATAAAGCATGGATAAAAATGAATCACCTCAAAATATTAATTCTAAGTTTAACGGAGAACTCTAAAGTTGATCTGCAGATGCGTCTCTCAAAGGATACTTCTTGCTATTCATGATCTCTGGGGTGTTTGTAGAGAGTTAATTGAATGATTAAACTCGGTGCTCTGACAGAAGAAAAGGCAGCTATTCATGTGTCAGTCAGGGCATACAGCAAAATTAAATAGTTGGGTTCCTGAGATCATGTACCAAGCCAAACCAAACCAAAGCGCAATAACATCTTGACACTACAGAGTATGACTCAACAAATGTAAGCACTGCAGTAGCAAATGTAAACTGACTCTTGTTGAAGTTGTCTTTGCGAGCCAATTGCCAAACCGTAAGGTGCCACCCTTTGAAACAAGATGGCTCTTGCACTGACAGTCCCAGCAAGCATGCTTGTCTCACTTCTGTTCTGCCTCAGCTGAGTCACGGGGAAGTTCAAGTGCCAGGCAGCATTTAATCTACCAGGGGAAGAAGTGACACAGGATTGTGATCATGCAAATGCACCTGCATGAAAAATTCAAGAACCAAATGACAAGCCCTGGTGTGCCAGCACTGACAGAGGAAGGAAGAGAGGCACATCCCGGGGAAAAACATGACACTCCATGGAGAATTGTGAAAGCACAGTCTCCGCCTGCCGCCTCAGGTAAGTGGGATATTGTCTGCATTAATGTGGCCTAGCTTTGATGCTGAGGGAAGAAAGAACCTGAGAACTGCAGAAGATGACAAAAGATACTAAAGAGTCACAAGTCCTCCACTTTAAAGGAACATCGATCGTACAAATGCCAGTTGGGATGTCAAACCTGCGCAGTGTTTAGTACATCACTCCCACTGCGTACAAATGAGACAGGCTCCAACATGTGAGCGTTTACAGCAAAGGCTTTGAGACACAGTCACTATGCAATACGGCTGATGACTCTATTTGTTGAGTAACATAATAATAAGCTGCTATCACACCAAGTGTCTTTTGAAACCAAAGTCACAAATCTTTTAAATTGCAAACGAAATTCATGTCCACTTGCTGACATTTTAAGACTTGTTTGTACGCATTTCTGTTCGAGTGATGCCCTGAGGAGGGATATTATTTCTCTCAGTGGAGTCTGTGGGAGAATTGTCAGCCACTTTTGACCCCAAGCATGAGCCATCCTCATGCTGAATCCTGTGAGACCTTGGACTGCCTTACAAAACCCCAGGACAGAGAAACCATTGATTACCATTTCTTTCCCCCCCCCCTGTTTCAGCCGTTAGACTGACAATATCTGTGCACCTAAATCAGACCACTCAAGCTCAAAACCTTCCCTCGCCATAAACCTTACACTTTGTTTTTTCCTATTATGTGCATTCCTGTTTGCATGTGATTTAAATGCCCTCCCCTCCCCATTAGCACCCATCTCCCCACATACTGTATGCACAAACCCCCTTGTTCATGTCTAATGCCAGCCCCAAAGAGATGACGCGGACGTCTGTTTGACTCCCATCTGATGACCTTCTGGTCCTACCCTTAACAAACTGGAGCACTCATAAAGGATGAATTGATCTGCAAGACACACCTCTCAGAGGCAGCGTCGTATATGTGTATGTGTGAGCTTCTGTGCGTCCACGGTGCCATGAACTGCAGGGCCACACTCACTAACAGCTCACCCAACTAAAGTGCCATTCCACCCACAGTTAGACCCCTCAGGATGTGTGGGAACAAGGAGTCAGACTATTTCCCTTGGGCTGCTGCCGGAGAGCTTGTCCTTTGCTTGGTGAAAGGGTAAATTAAGTTCATATTTCCCTTGAGTATGAGAGAAGAGACTAGGACATGGGACATTGATCGCCCTGAGTAAATGTTGTCCAGTTGGAAAACAGCTTTTAGATGAGAAAAGTATTTGTCTTATTTCCAACACCTGTGCTTCGCTCTCAGTGAATTAGAAGGGCTCAAACTCAGAGACTGATAAACCAAGTCATCTCAGTATAAAGGCACGATTTTACTTCAGTGATGCTCATCGAACCCTTTAATTCTCTTTTGATCAACCTCCAGCACCTGAAACTGTCTTGACGCCTTTTTCTGTTCAAGCCTAAGACTTCAGGTTCACTCAGATTGAGTTTTGAAAGGCAGCAGGTTATGCATGTGTGAAGTCCTACAAAGGCAAATCTGTTAATTGAGGTTCATAGATAAATTTGATGCCATTTCATTGTAACACACAATGTCTGGTAGAGAATAACAGCCATTAGACATTTAAATGACTACTTGTTATCAGACAAAGTAGGTGTTCCACTATGTCTGCTAGCAGGTAGATATTTCAAATGTTCATAATTTAAATGACTTGGAACTGCAAAATGTGAGTTAAGCTTTCATTTCTTCACATGACCACTAGAGGACTTCTATGTAATCTGATTATGCTACATTAGACTATGCAGCAGGCAGTTTATCATTGATTAGTAGAAATAAAAATTGCTATCTGAGCCTACTAGTAGGTTTAGGAAGGCACCTACCAACCAGATGTATAAGGCTACTGATAACAGCCATTCAATGGACTGGTGACATCCAAATAAGGTGTTCATTGAATGGGGTATCGATCTGGCATCAGAAACATCATGTGACAAGAAGCAGCTAAAAAAGAAAAAAACTCTTCAGGTCATTAACTGCCTCCAGACTGTTGAAGAAAACTTACAGTGAGAGCCAGTCCTTTGAAAACTCTTGGGTTTTCTTGGGAATGGTTGAATTGACCTTTCTAGACCTTTTTGTGCTTTACTAGTGACTGGAACTTAATGAACAGGAGCACCTCTGTGGATTTGATGGATCCACAAAATGTGATGCAGCAGCTGATGGCCATCCCAGGAGGTGGAACACTTCAGCAGCAGGTTCAATAGCTCATTATCGGCGGTCCCGCTGGGTAATTAATGAACAGTGGGATCCTGTCACAGCGACAGATAAACATATACTTTTCCTCCCTATCAAGCTGCCTGCAGCAAACACTGTATGTCCGTGTCTTTCTAAAAAAAATAAATAAAGATGCATTATATTTGTTCTAATAAATATGATTACACTATTTACATCCCAGGACATGTTAATGAGTTGAAAAATTAATTTGCTAGTCGTCTTCACAGAATACATCAAGTGCAAGTTGATGTTTTCACAGAAGAAAATTTATCTACTCTGTATGGTCATTTATGGTTTGGCAGTGGTCAGGGTACAGCATATAATAACTACAGCAATAAAAAGCATAATACATAAATATACATACAGATGTTACCTCTAAGAAGACGTGATGCATATAATTTTGTGAGTACACAGCTCAGCTTTATCAGTATCATTAAAATGAATGCCCACTTAGTATTAATGACGTGTATAGTAAGCCAATATCGATCAGTTACTGCCCCATATGCAGTATCAGATTTGATAGGGGCTGATGTTCAAGTTTTGGCTTTTCTGTTGTAAAATTAAACTTTTAAAATTAAATTTTTAAATTTTGTATTTTCATGCCATGACCTAAAACTTACATTTAGATGTCTAAACCTGATGGTTTAGACATTCACTGATGGTGGATGTTTAAGTCAGGATATATTTTATACAGGAGGTTTCTATAGCAAGCTGGTGGTTCCTATCACAAATACAAACTTATTGAAATTCTAATGCTACATTGTTGATTCTGTCAGCCATTTTTTTGCTCTGTTTACACACTTTTTTAGTGAAATGTGGTTGATTGTGTTCACCGATGAGGTTTTTGAATATGGTAAACAGGGCAGTAAACAAATCACATGAAGGTGGTCGCTGTTGACTTTGGGCCCATACATTTTTTGTTGAATGTGGATCAGAGGTTGTGATTTGGCATCTTAATGTTGTTAGGGTACAGGCAACAACATTACTGTGACTGAGGTTAGGGTAAATATTGTTAAATGTAAAGGCTGACAAAGTAAGTTTTTTATTATGGTGTTGGAAAAAGGACCAAACCTCTAATGGCCTTACCTGTATTGCTTGCCATATAATCCTGAGCTTAGATTTAAAACTTTTTATATTGTTAGCCAGTCATTTCTAAGTGACAAAGTAACAAGCCAGGGACCTGTTTGGCTCTGCTCATAGAATCCAGCCCACCCCAAAAGAAGTGCTCCAAAAATCATGAGGTAAGAAAATAATGAGAAGGTGAAAATACACTATGGCTAGCCAGACACTCACTATCATAACTTTACTATCTCATCTGTTTGTCATAACATAGATTTATCGTCATCTGATAGTTTGGCAGCAAAGAAACAACAAAGAAAAAAATGTCATGTTAGCCTTTGATAAGCTCTGTATACACATCCATAGCTCCTGATATCTACACGGTTAATCAACACTCTGAAATAGAAAACACTTCCTGAGTCAAATTAAAGCAACATCAAAGCACTTGAAGTCAACGCAAAATAGATTCAAGCACAATTTTTTTCTGGACAATCCTTTAAAGGCTTTTTGTTTTGTTGCTCACATAAGTATGTAATATCTCATTTAATTAGCAAACTAAGCCCTCTGACAAACAGGCATATGGTCCTCGCTCTCCCACGGCCTTGGCCAAGGAATGAATATGCATATCCTGGGACCTCAGTAGCTTGTTACCCTGGAATGAATTCTACACAAGCCTAATCCCTGATCTATTATTTACCCCTTGACCAAACATGCAAGTGGGGCTTCCAGACGCTTGACTTGATAGAAATGACTGCCCTGGGATTCCACTGCCTCTCTCACCCCAGCAGAAAGCCGGGCTGAGGCAGGCAGGCAGGCAGTCACTCCGATGAGAGTGAATGTTTCTCTTTTTCTGTTCCACTCTATCCTCTAACTAACACAACATCCTCAGACACACACTCACACACAGACACACACCCCTCACTCCTTCAAGTCTTCACTCTCGAGATGTCTTAGTCAAATGTTGAGCAAATCATCATAAAAACAAGTGCACAATGAAACTTTAATGAGCATGCCTAACTCTGAGGGATCTGAGGGACAGCTCAGGGAATCAGTGTCACATCCCTGCTGAAGGCAACAACGGAAACTATTTCAAACTGCTTCAAACACGCGTGCGCGCGCACAAGCGCAGGGTCGCACGTGTGTTTGCCTTAGAGAACAGAAAGTAAAAAAGAAAAAAGGGCGAAGATTTCTTGTTATAACATGAAATTCTGTGTCCGACGGTAAAGAGCTGATACAGCATTCAAAATCATTTTCTTTTCTTTTTCTTTGTTTAATGCATTGCTCCTTCAGCCTGATCTGATGAACTCCCCTTTTTGACAGTACTGTTAAAAATCGTCAGTATTATTTAGACTAGAACACTATATATGATCTAAATGCACACGAAGGAAAAGAAATATCATTGAATCACTGCTGCTTCTCAAATATCGAAAGCTTTTAATACGCCTCTCTGACGATTTCTTATCTTGGGGCTAAGGGTTTTTGGCACATTTTTCTTGCACGACGAAGCGAATCCTCATGCTGGCACAACATTGTAAATCAACTCATGAGGCACAAAAGCTCCGTGGACCCGCAGTCACTTGGGTTACAGTCACACACGGCGTGTAAAACACTGATCTGAATTCACCCAACACAACAGAGCAGCCACCTTCTCCCCAGCCCTGACCGTCCGCAGCTCTCCGCTGTGCTGACTCTGCAGAAGGAAATCACCGGGGAAGTGTAGGAAGCTTTTCTTTTTTTCTCTTTTTTTCATCAAGGTAGGGCAAGCAGTTACAACTCAGCTTCTGGCTGACAGTGATCCCTGCAGTTTCCTTGATTACTTCAGTTTACGGTTTGGGGGAAAGGAGAGGCGACAGAGTGTCGTGGTCGCGCGTTCCTCTCCGTGAGACCGACCCGTACCCAAACGACGCGCGTTTTTCTCTCAAGTCGGGACGCTTTCAATCTCGGGATGAAAAAGCGAGCGCTCGTTTCCCCGTGTTACTCCTAGAAGTGTCAAGAAAAAAACATCGTTGCTGAGTCTGAAAAGAAACCCGAGCGTGAATCGCCAGATATACATCGGACTGGATTGAAGAGGAGAAAGTTCCCCACTTGAGGGCGAAATCAGACTTTATTGAGGACGCCAACTTTGAAAAGTGCCAGGAGCCCCGGGGTCTGTCAGATACAACATGCAGCAATGGTAAATATGATTTTTCTGCGTGTACTTTCTGAAGTTTTTCAGATTAGGCACATCGGTGTGACAAATCACGGGAGCTGTAACTTTTTATTAACTTGTTTGCTGGTCAGATGAGAGAAGAAAAAAAAAAGTTTTGCTGAAGTCATATATTTCTCCCTGTTTGCTTTGCTTCATATGACGTATTTGCTAGATTTGTCAGTAAAACTAATAGAAAAAAATGTATTCACCTTGTTTAGATAAATTTGTCTTTACCTTTTCCTCGTCTGTGAGTCTTACAAAATCACCAACTGTTGCGTTTCTGAGCCTTTCAAATCCTGAGGAAAAAACGGGGCTTAAAAAGTAAGTTAACAAAATCTAACCTCACTTGTTATTATTTAAAGCTTTTGCCTGAAAGTGTTTCATAATTCTCTGCTCCTGCGAGACAAATTAAAAACTTTTAGGTGGCGTCTGACAGGAAAAATCCAGGCGCTGTAAATTGTATAACTGTTAAAGTGTTTACATGATATTTATGTATAAGCCACTTTGATACCAGTTGGTATTGAGGCCTTGATTGGAGTGGAGTTTAGTGCAATTTTTTCATACATCAAGGACACACAGGGGCTCATAAAAACGGTGTGTGTTGTTTTAGATCAATGTGGACACACTTGATTGTACCTCAGCTGGGTCTAAAATTTGGAAAGTAAATTTTCTTAGGCCTCATAAAATCCCTCTTCTGAAAATCCTGCTTCAATTTTTCTGCACAATTCCTTCTCCTTTAAGGAACAAACAAGTTTTCCTGTGCTATGTCAATGCAGCCAAAACCTTTAGGTAATTTTAAGAGTTTGCAAAGTGTGTGTGTGTGTGTGTTTTAAATTTTTTTTTTGCCAAATACACTAGTTCATCCCCACTGTTTATGTGCCCCTGTGTTACAGTTCACCCATAAAAACAAACTCATTGAAACACAAGCAGACGGCCAGCTTGAATTTCAAAGTCAGCTTAAGACACTTCAGTTTGGACATATCTGAACGCTTCAAGAGAGAGAGAGTGTGTGAGGGGTAGAAAACGAGAAACAATGAGGGTGACTGAGATGAATGTTCCCACTTAAAAGTACCTTCACACTTTCGTCAGTGAGATGTGTGTGAGATTAATGCCTAACAGTATTTTGGCCTGGTATGAGTGTGCGTGTGTGTCAAGGATGTTTCATGAGCTGGTGCTGCTACTACAGTGAAGAATGCCAATTTACATTCCTGCAGTGTCATTTCATTACTTTTATCTCCGTGCTGCTGTCTCTCAGCCAGACCGAGTGGGGATCTGTTCAATTTCACATTTCCTTTACCACATAAGTTGCAGATGTTAAAATGCTGCTAATGATTTTCATCATGTTCGAAATGCTTCTGTCTTGCGCTTTTTGTGTCGGATAATTATGACTTTTTCAGAACTGCGTGAAAGCCACCATGAAACAAATCAGCTTAGCAAATAAAATGCATATTTTGAATGAAACAATTAAAAAAAATAGTACATTTATAAGACAAAAATCCACAAAAATTATTAGAGAAAAACACCGTCATACATGTCCTTTAATATGCAGGAAACAGACCCCCTTCTGCACCAGCTTGTACTTCTGCTGCGTGAGGTTAAAGAAAAAGTTAAAGTTGTCAGAGGATCTGCAGCTAGGTCGTGATTCCTCTGGGTCTGTGAGAATCAGAGAGGGGAGAGCGTGTGTGTGTGTGGGGTGGGTGCCACTGGTTAGTCGGTTCAATAATCTGCTGGACAGGTAGGCCTGTGACGCCCCCCCTTAGAGAGGCTGCTAATGAAGAGAAAGGCTGCTCAGTGGTGCTCTGCTCTGACCCCACCAACCCTCCCTGTCCCCCCTGCTGGCTTCCTCTGATTACTCCTCACAACGAGAACACCCCACACCCCCACTCCTCCACACCAACTCCATCCTCACTGTTTCCCCCCGGCTTTCTTACTTTCTAACTCCCTGCCTCCTCACTTAATAAGAATGAGTGCTAAGTGCATAAAGACTCAGCTGATAACCCACTCGGTGCATTTATGCATTTGCTGCTGTCTCCTATTTATGCAGCTGCTTATGCCTATATTTCAATTGATGACTTTAGAGAGATAATCACTGCTTGACCATAATTTCCCAACATATTTTTCTGTACAATTTTAGTAATGAGGCCGCGTTTGAAAGTGCAGCGCTTAACCTCAGAGAGGCACAAGTGAAGGGGAATATGTGTAAGTGCGGATCAGGAAGAAAAACCAACAGCATTTATTTTAGATGAAAGGAAATGTGCACTTTCACTCATGCTAACAGGTAAAGATATTCAGCAAATCTGAGAGAGAGAGAGCACTTTTTCCATCTTCTCCCACGAGTGTTTCTGCGATGCTTCAGCAGCGTCAAAGCTGGATTGTTGCACTGTTCTTATTTATTCAGAGGTGGGTCACTGGTACCGATATGGCGCTGCTACTCTCCATCCATTCCCATCACCGATAATCTCTTGAGTGACTGATAGTGTGTCTTGGCAGTGACAGCAAAGGTAATATTTTGAAAGGGGGGGGGGCGGGGGGGTCACATACATAGGGATGCCTTAAGATGGAAATCTTTAAACAAGACACCAGAACCTAAGCTGTGGGCTTTGGCGACTAAAACAGAGACACAGTGAAATGTTGAAACAAATTGGATCGCAGGGCTCCTAATTTAATAAAGGGCACAGCGTGAGACATACTTGATTTAAAACAATATACATATGCGAGACGTAATTACATTTTTCGTACCCCAGCACACACAAAGTAAGGAACCGAATCTTCACACACTTACCTTTGTGAAAACATTATGAAATTTGGTCTGTGTTCATGTGATTCTTAACTTTAAAAAAAAAAGGAGACATAAATAGCAAAAGGTAATGAATAGGGTGAACAGCTGTTATGACACGAGCATTTAAGATGTGTTTAGTCTCACACTATCACGCAGATTGATATCTGTAAGAGTTTCAGTCTGCTCAATTATGGTATTGTCTCTGCGGTGACAAAACGGATCACATTTGGAAATGGCAAGTTAATCAGATTAAAATCGGCCTCTGAGGTACAAAGCGCAACCCGATACCTGTACTTCTATGCATTCATTTTTTAATGCCCTTTTTTTGTTTTCTACAGGCTTCATTTCGAATGTTAAATGTTAAAACTTGTTATGTGCAATAATGTAAGGAAACAGGAAGAACTGGGGAATACTTGTGTGCTAAAACATGAAGACACTGAGTGCTTGTGGAAGCCTCTCACTCACTCTGTCTTTATTTGCGATAGGACACATTTGGCGCAGCGACCCTAATACATTTTCCTGCCCTCTGAGGCGCAGTCATAACTCTTAGGTTTTCAGATGTAATTTGGGGTGGCCTTAATTGATTCTGTCCAGAACTAATTACCAGCGACTGAGTAAAATAAACACCTCAGTGTCACTTGGTGGCAACTGTCCAATCGGTAGGGAAATTACTTTTCACTTGTAATCCATACGTTCTTCAGTGGGGCTGGGATATAATTCGTGTCGACGCTATAGAAATAGCAGAGACGCTGGACCTGTGTAACGAACAGGAGTATAGTTGTAACCAAATGGCCCAGTTGGGAGGTATAGGGTTATGTGGTATAATTTATATTTTATAGCTCCCTCCTGCACTGACTGCACTCCAGAATAAAGTTGTTCGATTTTGTTCCATGAACAGGGAGTGAGAAAATCTGGGATTTCACTTGCGATGGAAATTCCAGACGCCGCTTTGTTCCTCGGTTCCTTCTTGTATTTTTTATTTTCCTGTTGAGTCTCATTTCTTGCTTTCAGATAAAAAGACGACAAACTGCTGCTGTGAATAAGTGAGTGTTCATTTGAATGACTGCGTGTGTTTTTTTTTTCTGGGTGTGTGCATGAGTGGCCTTTGCCCGAGTGACTCAAAAAGGGATGGAAAGATCTCCTCAGGCCATACAGAGTGATTTGATTAGAAGAGAATAATTTGCCCTAAAGGTGTCTTTTCTCTTCCCTCCAAAAAAGCTGGTGGAAGAAATCTGATATGACAAGATAAGTGGTGGCTCATGAAAAATTCCTGAGGACTGAGACGTAGCATGTTGACTTTGGAATTATTGCCATGAGTGTCTAGTTCTTTTTCTAGTAACTGTGCCTGACAATGTTTTTTTTTTTTTTTTTTTTACCTGAATAGCCTTTGAAATGATTCCTCTGGTTCTCAATCCAGAATTCTTTCATTTAAAATCTGTTTATGTACTGACCGAAGGATGGACAAAGTAAACTCCACAATTCATTCCAGGCATTTTCTTCTTCAGACTTCTTTGACCGTATACCAGAGAAATCTTTATTGGTCAGCTACTGTTATTCCTTCCTGTGAATGGCATTTATCATTGTTTTAAAATAGCGGGCTTGGACAGGCTAAAGACATGCTCCAGTGTATATGCAGCAACTCCTTTGCTGGGCTGCAGCCTTATTTAAAGTTTTGACTGATGTTTTTTCTAATTGCACAATATTCCAGATCGTGTACCAACTTCATGTTCAGTTTTTGTACTAAAAAGGAGAACTTGTGCCTTTGGGATTCTTTTTGTTGCCTGTTACTATATCAAGTAGACTTGGGACCTCTCCGTGTCTATATGCCCCTTTACCCTGTCATGCAGACTGTGATGTGATCACGTCATGTTTTTTGGAGTCCGTCCATGGACTTAGATGGGATGAAGTGGGCCTAACTGGTCAGCAGCAATACATTTTAAAAATGCAAAACTTACACAGAGCATTTTGTAATGAAAAATTTATATGATTTTATATGAAAAGTAGATCATATGCCAGATTATGATTGTCCACATTATAAGGTCTTTGGTGTGATGCAGTGTTTTAAAAAACAGCATGTAAGATTTATTTCTCAGGGCACAGCCCTCTTTCTGCTGTTTTCAGGATTTAGTCACAGTTGTGTTTTCCCTACTGGCTAGCTCGCTAGCCGGGCTGCTATTGTGGTATCCCTCAGTATTATTTAGCTGCTTCTCTAGAGAGAAGCTGGCAATCGCAGTCCACTTCCTAGAGATCTAAGCAGAACCTGCAGCAGGTGGAAAATTGGTTCATGTGGTGCTACACCAACCTCACAGCTGAATCCAAG
Source organism: Neolamprologus brichardi (assembly GCF_056152115.1). NCBI lineage: Eukaryota > Metazoa > Chordata > Actinopteri > Cichliformes > Cichlidae > Neolamprologus > Neolamprologus brichardi. The sequence goes on from NC_142109.1 coordinate 14,181,368, forward strand.
ACGGTGATGTTGGAGTTTCTTGGAAAGATGACAGACTTACAGATTACTGTGCCATTATTTTTTTTTTATTTTGTTGTTTCAAAGTACTTGGCCAGTGTTGTTTAACAATTTATTTAAGCAGAGTAAAACATCCTCACTCATTTTTTTGCCACTAGTTCTCATTACGACACCAGTCCTTGTTGACAGATTATATCTTGTGATAGTTCAGTGTGCACCAGTGACAGCCTGAAACTTGTCACCACGTGTCTCACTAAATTTATAACTGTGTAAATCCTGGACACTATCATCACTCTTATAGTCAGCATCAGGAAGTATCAATGAGTAAACAAATATATACCAGCACGTTTGATTTTACTGGATGCAACGTTACCATATACAGTTTAAAATATGATTTCAGAGACTTACAAGGATTGTAACATTTTGCTGATGTTATAGTAGCGCTGCAACAGTGTATTTATAGTGAAAACTGTTCTGTTGTTGCAACAAGATGCTTCAGGGTTGGGTGTTCTCCCAGTTATACTTTGGCGTGACTCATAAAGAAGCCGCTTTCTTTGTGTAAGGGCGATACAGTCATTAATTACAATTTCCATTTAACTCAAAGCGAGAAATCCTGTATCTACAAAGCTCATAGGCCTTTCTTCTGGGATCTTATCTACCTAGTAATAGTTTTTTGCATGTATAACTATTCAGGCAAAAAACTGAATATGTCAAATAGCTGTAGTTCATACGCTGGACCTAAAGGCCTACATTCAGCTTATTATGCCTAAGTTAAATGTACAAACATAAGAAGCAAGCATATGGTTAAATCTGAGATTGCAGCTGTGGTTATGTGACAGAATATATGCTTTTTGTTATATGGAAGTACTTTTTTGCCTTTTCCATAAAAACACATTATTGCAACAGTCAGCTGTGTATCCTACATCTGGATGTTGTTTAGTTCTCATATTAGTGAGATGAAAAAAATAGATAACTTAAGTGTGTGTGTCTGTGTGTGTATGTTTCTGTCGGTGTGTATTAACTAGTGTGTAAATCCATATATTCTGGGCCAAAGGGAGCCGTAATCACCTTGATTTTTCGAGACTTTAGTTTTGGCAGGCTTTTTTTCTGACAATGATTCTCACTTGAATATATTGATAATATTTCAGACACACTGGTAACCTTGTAGGCTGAATGTATAATCTAGCTTCTATTAGCAAGCCTTAATGCAGAGTTTGGACTCTTTAGCCTTGAATGAAGTATGTCTTTGATTTTGGATAAAAATCAGCAAAGGATGTTGGTGCATTGTATATGTGTTCAATTAGGTTTTGAATGCTTTTATGAATTTATGTGTGTGCAATTTATGAATGTGTGCATGTTTGAAAGACACTTTTCCTCTCAGCGGCAAGGTGATTATTCCTGAACCCATAACCTCTGACCCTAATGAAAGAGAAATTTGAATCCAAAACAAAGCCTCGTCAAAGAGTGCACATTTTAACCCAAACAGTTCTCTTTTCTTAGTAATAACTTTTATATGCTTACAGTGTAGTGTTTACAGTGTGACAACAGAAAATTATCTATTTAAAAGTTATTTGTGTTGACTTTTTGAAGGCAAAAGAATATTATGTGCTGGTGGGAGATGGAATTGTTACGGATAAAATACGCATGTAATTATAGATAGCTAGATAGATAGCGATATAAGCTAGCTAATTAACTTATATACCTATATTTAACAATTATACATTATACTTTAGGGCTGAATAGTTAATTGAATTTGAATGTCAGTCACAATTTTAGCTCCCCGCAATCGAGCCATATTGAAAATGCATGCCCTGCCAATAGAATGCAAAGCAAAAATAAATCAAGCACTCCCTAATTAAGTGCCTGACCACATGCCTGCATGCACCAATCACAGCTGTTCCCTGCACCTCACAGCGGCAAGTTTTGCATAACTAGTCTGGATGAGCAACACAAAATTAAAAGACATATAAAACAAGAAAGCAAATATCTGGGACAGGACAAGGTGAAGAGCTTGTCACTGGAAGTGGATCATCAGTCATTCTTTAGAAATACTTCAGATTCAGCACATGGGATGTTAACAAAGAGAAAACCATATATATGCATATCGTTCTGAAAATAATCTTGGCCATAATTGTGCACCCCAACTGTACCTCCTACAGACTTGTCAAGGTAGTGATTAGTTTGTACTGTCTTTTAATCTTGTGATTTGGGAGGAAAGAATATTTATTTTGATGCTATACATTAAATATTTAACTCTGTATGAGTATTTTAATCTCTGTCACAATCTTTTAGGGTTCATTGACTAAGCCGTAGCCCTTTGAGCTGAGCGCGCTTTGCAACGCATCACCAAAAACCTGGATGACATGTTAGAAGTCCTACTGTGTGATTGTTGGTGACAAAAGTACTATTTATGGTGATAATCATAGTAATTAAGCGGTCTCAGGATGATAGGATTTTGTGTGTTTGTTTGTCTTAGTTCACTTTTCCTGTTTGAGGGAAACTTAACACTCATTAACTGTGTGTGAAGGGCACATCTGTATGTGTCTCTGCCTGCATGTACAGTCTATGATTGTGTGTGTGTGTGTGTGTGTGTTTTCACATGTGTTTGTGGCTGTGGGTGTTTTTGGAGTGGAGGAGAAATGTGCTGACAGGTAGTGTGTCAGGAGGGGGACAGTGGCGCTTTTGAGACAGATACAAGAGACGAGTCTCAGGGAGAGAGAAAGAGGGCCTCTTTCATGTGACTCTGCATTCCACCAAGGCACAGGCAGGGAGAGGCACAAGACGAGACATGCGTCCCCCCTCGTCACTCCCTCTGCCTCTTCCCCACTGCACCCGCTCTCCCATCCACTCCTCCCCATCCAGCCTCCATCCCTCCCTTCAGCCAGCGACCTTAACATTTATCAAAGAACCCCATGCTGGAATTCCTCTTCAGCATCTGTGTCTTGGTGGGAGAGGCACAGACACACACACACACACACACACACACACACACACACACACACACACACGGCACAGAGTCACATAAAAGTGAAAACTGTCGCAAACCAATCTGTTTTGAATATTGCAAAACTGTGGAGGGGCCGTCCTTGTTCCTTACTAAGGAGGCCGCCTTCGAGACAATGTCACACTGAGACATGGACACATGCTTGCATACACATTCTCTCCTCCTTCTTGTTTCTTTATTGTACCTCCTGTCACTTTGTCCTATTCATTTAACCTTTCATTAGAGCCAGCTGACAGCCCTGTGTGTGTCTGCACAGCTTCAGGAACAATGCCAAAAAAGCCCCACTGTCACAGTTATTAGATTCCTCTGGCCCCCTTTTACCCTGGCAACTCAATATTAAGAGAGGAAGGGTGAATGAGGGAAGGCAGGGTAAGGGAGAACAAGGGGGAAAGGGAGAAATATGGGGTGCGTGGTTGACACTGCTGCCCAACTCCTATGGCGAAGGGTCCTCTTGACTTGTCAAGGACATGTGCCACATGTTGATAGTAGACTGGTCTCCAGCAGAACAGGGAAGGGAATGTTAGCTACAATGCAGGGCAGGGAGACGCCGGAGAAGGAGAGGACACTCGTCTTGTGCTGTGGCAAGCAGCACCCTGGAGGAGTTGGACTGAAAACACAAACAGTTTGTGGAGGAATTCTGTTTTTAATGGGCAAGCAGGAGGGGCAGTCTGGTCCCCTAGGAAGGACAGACCAGTGCCCTCCCCCATTCCCTTCCTTCTCCTGTCTGTCGCCCTGTCTCCCTCACTCTCCTCCTCAGTTCCTCTCTACCCTCACTTTTCTGCTCTTTGCACACTAAGCAATTTAAAGAGAATGTGTGTTTGAGTAATAAATTATCTATCAACAATAATTTGTGTCATTTCATCTGAGAGGAAGTAAGACGAATATGCATCAGTTTGAGAATTCACACTTTATACATCTATCTATTGTATTCAAAATGGCACAATTTTCTGTTATTTTAGCTGTTTAGCAAAACACATTCAGGTTGTACTTATATGTAAATGGTAAATAAAATCATTTTTAGATAGCCCTTTTCTGCTCTCTCTGAGCACTCAAAGTGCTTTGCACAACTTACCTGATTCACCCAATCACACCCAGCCGCACAAGCACTTTTTTCTATGCTCTTTCTATGTAAGTGCTTTATATCTAACACTGAGACACACTCATACTCCGATGGACGTATCTGAGCAACTTGGGGTTAGTAACTTGTCCAAGGACATTTGGCATGCAGACTGGAGCAGACGGGGATTGAATCACCGCCTGAGCTATTGCCACCCCAGTGGTCTGCAAAGTGAGAACATTTTGGTGGCTGGATACATGGTCAGTGACCTCCCTGCAGCTAGGAAAACTTGGTGGTTCCCTAGTGATTTCCTTGAATTCTTTCTTATTTGGCGAGTGATTTCAGTAAGTTGCAGTGACCAACTGGCCAACCAGAGGCTGAGTGTGCAACACACCACCTTTGACAAGGTGGGAGGCAACCTGTCCCCAAGCAATTGCAGTCTTGGGCTGGTTGGAGTCTGTCTCGGGCAGGTTGGAGAGACTAATTGTTGAAGGTTTGCAAATTATTTATAAATTATATACATTTTATAAATCCACCAACACACTGCAGTCAATCTGAGTCAGACTGCTCCAGTGAACTTATCTGCAATAAGCCTTTTTTGCATAGATAACAGTTGGATGCCAACTGGCTATATTCTGGTTATATTCCTATGCAAAAGCAAGATGGCTGAGCGCCTATGCCATTTTGCCATTTTATCACCAAAGTAACTTTGAATAACGCAACTGACTATGACCTGGAGACCTGGACCTGGTCTTTGAAGCAACCATTTCAAAAGCAACAACATCGCAATTCCAAACGGTTCATAGTTTGTCTCCAGTGTGTTTGTTACTGTAAGCTTCAAACAAAGGTCCTTTAACAAAGTGTTTATTTTAACCAGAGCTACGGTCTTTTCCAAGTTTAAAAAGGTGTTTCTGGCCCAATGAAAGAACACAGTATAAGCCACTGTGTGGATTTCTTTTGTGGCCAATGGCAGACATAACAGTTAAAAAGTATCATGGAGATGTGAGGAAATACATTATTTACTTTATTTGAAATGACAAAAATATATATTAAAGCATTAATGCCAAGATTGTGTTAAATTATTTTAACCAATGAGAATGAAATATATTTCCTTTAAAGTACATTTTCTGCTTCAGTTTAGTTGCATATCCCTGCAGTTACTCAGACACAGGGTTGGAATAGAACAAATTCATCAGATTTCCAGTCTGCTGTAATTTTTTATTTAGCCAGGTTCAGGTAACACTGTAAAATCTCCATTCTCAAGGCTATTAAATCCACAAATTCTTTATGGCGCATAGGTTCATATGAATTTTATAAAATATCGAACCAAACTTAACTTTACGCAAAATGCACCAAGGCATGCTCTGTGCACTGTGCACTCCAGACGCACTCAGGAAACACTTCTGAATCTGCTGCGAGGGAAGCTGTGAAGCATCTCTAGTAACACCCGGTGCACTTCAGCAAAGCTTGGTAAAGCTGTGTTTAGGTCAGTCCAGCGCAGTCAGCAGTGGACAGTGATGCTTCTTCAGTAATACATTAGCTAAAATGGATCAGGGTCTGGTGTAGTGTGCTAAGGCATTGGTCGCTCTCGTAGGGGGGGCGATGAATTGCTCACGTGTCATTGGAGAGTGAGCAAGTACGCCCATGTGCACCCACACACACACACACACTGACACACAAGCACATTTTCCCCGACCCTAAAGGAAGAAAGAGGGACACCAATGGCGCAACAGCCTGAACCCTGACCATCAGGCAGCAGTCTTGATGAAGCCCATCTCTCACTTCTGTCACCCAATTGCTCCTATTCCTCCCCTTTTCCCCCCCTCTGAGGCCACCACTCGCTCTGTGTGACTGACTCTTTATTTATTTCTTTACCCTCATCTCGTCACTTAGTTAGAGCAGCGACCAGCAGTCTGTCTCTCTTCTGTCCTCTCTGTCATCCTTCTTTTTTTCCACCCTCTCCCTCCGCCTGGAGGCTGTCGATCCACCTGTCTGCTCCACATCTCTCTAATTCTCTGACTGGACTCTCTCTTTCCTCTCTCAGGGCTGTAATTGATGGTGGTGTTATTGTGTCCAGTTCTCCAGCCTTAAAGCTGTTCCTCCAGGTCAGCACTACCTCACCATTTAAAACACCCTGTGAATTCACGGTTGACAGCGAGGAACTTTTTTTGAAAGCGCTGAAGCCAGGGATCCCAATTTGCTTTGGCTGTTTTAAGCAATCAAAGTGTGCCTGATGGGATTTTAAGCTGTTCTTCAAATTCAAAATAATCTTGACATCTGCGCTTGAACTCTATTCTGTCATTTTGAATTAGGGACAATATTTCCTTGGAACTTCATGTTCCTTCTCAAGAGAAGTGTTTGCCCTTGGCCGCGATAGAAATGCACTCATTGGCTTTGACTGTGGTCTTTGTTTGGTGGTCCTTTCTTGTAGCACATTTCAGCTGAGTTTTAAACTATTTTTAAAGGATGTGAGGTGGGAAGAAGTTTTCAAAGTATTCTGGAGAAAAAAAAATACTTTACCTGTTCAGAAGTTTTATTTCTAATTCTTCATTATTTTCACACTTGTCCCCTCTAAAGTGATCAAGGTCCTCATACATTCAATTCACTTGCACATTTTTTCAGTGAAGCTATCTCAACATTGTGGTTATTGAAAAAATTGCATGGTTAAGGAGTGACTATACCTGCAGTATGAGCATTTTCCTACTGCAGGTAGGAATATATATACTAAGATATATAAATGTATACATACTCTAAGGTCTTTCTTTGCCTTTTTCTGTCTCACTTTGTCTGCTTCTCTGTCTTTCTCTCTTGCACTCTAGGCTCCAGTCCCTCCTCAGCATGAACCTTGTATTTATTACCCTCTAAGTAATCACTTTGCTTTCTCTTTTGATAGACTGTTATTGCTCTAACTAGCTGAGGTCCCTATAGGTATTTGGAGGCTTTCCAGTTTTATTAGACAAAGGCCTCATTATTCAAGGCCAGCATTAAGACTACCATTAGATCCATTTGCCCCCTAGTCACATGTATCAAGTTGCAGCCAATTCATATTATAGCCCCTGCACACTTAGTATTTACAGCACAAACATACCCATTCCCTCTTGTCAAAGTTAAATATAGACAGTATTCAAAAAGCAACCTTGCCACTATGAGAGGTAGCTGTGAAGTTGTCTCTGCTTGTCTCCTCCTTACGGTGGTCAATATCGATGTCCAGTAAAAGTTCTTTTTTTTAAGTTACTGTGCACATTTCTTCAAAGAGAGAGCTCTCTCCCCCCCCCCCCCCATAAAAAGCCAGGAGTATTGCATATAGAATGGTATTATTGTTGTTATCTGTCATCTATCCATCCATTTGCTTCTTCTCCAAGGGTCTAAGGGTCGCAATATTGATGGAGCACTAGAAATAATGGCATGTGTAACAGTTGCTTTTGAACTATTTCAAGTCACCCAAGTTCTCTGCATCATGGTTCACATTTGTTTTACTTTTGTTTTCTATCACCTAGCCACCTTTGCCTCACTCCTTTTCTTCTTGTGTTCCTTTCTTTGCTCTTCTTTTTGCCTTTTGTGCCCTTACTTAAGTAAGCTTAAGCTTAGTTTTTCTAAGGCAACGAGTTTGTTCTGGGAACTAATTAGATTTTACATTTTAGGGTCTTTTGTAGGGTTACACAGTTGCTTTGTTTGATCCATTGTCCATCATTTTGATGAAAGCTATGGAGACATATCCTCCTCCTTTTTTGTTTTCAGGGTTGAACCTTCTTTTCCCCAGAAAATATGCATGTAGAAAGCCATTATTCTATAACCATTACATCCAAACTTCCTCCTTCATAATCATCAGTTAAAGCACACAAGCTGCCCATTGCCTGTTACAGAATCAAGGCAGGCGTTTCCCACAGCAGCCTTGACCAACATTCAATGGCTTTCATTACAAGGAGATGCCGTTAAATTAAATGGAGCTCTACTGGCTGGTCACAGTGCATTTTAGACTACAAACATTAATATAAGGTGTGTTTACCCCACTTTTCAACACGAAGATGTTGGCTATAGACTATAAGAAATTCCAGACCTGCATTGTGCATTTAGTAAGACTTCACTTTTCAAGGAGAAGCCAGCATAAGACCAGGTGTCCCTCATATTTCTTGATTACATGAAAATGTTTGGAAATAGCAGCAGTTTGAGTGCACCCAAGCATGTTAAGTGTCTGTGTAACACCAGAATGCTTAAAAACCCAGATTCATGTAAGACTCTGATTCTTCACTTGTTTGAACAAATTCATAAAAGCAGGTATTTGTCATAGCAGTATGTTGACAGAATAGAAAAAGGTGGATATTAGCTGTGATGGCGTAATGCAGTACTGTGTCAGTGTGTAGTGTGTACATATTTTGTGCTATTGTATGGCATCTTCAAAAAAGGTGATCTTGACCTGGAAAGACAAAATCTAAGGTTTACTACACTAATAACAACTTGCCACTAACTCGTGGCTCAGTCACACTGGAGTGAAAATATGACATAAAAAGCAGTAGTTGCCCCTTGATATTAGCGAATATTTTCACATTTGGTGGGGATTTAAAGTTGTTGCAGAGCCCAACTGGCAACCACCCTCAGGCTCTGGCTATCATAGGTTTGCACGAGTCGTCCAGTGGCTGTTAAACTTTCAGCAAGCAATGATGGTCTGAATTGATTGTAGTCACTTTTGGAAAAATTGACAAAGATTTGCAAATTACTTCCATTAAATGTATAAACCCAAACAGATTTCAAACATTTTGCAATTAATTTGAGTCAGTCTGCACTGATGAATGCAACTCGTCTGTGATGCGTCTCTGCAGCAGGTGACTTGACTCAGCTGGTTATATTCTGGTTATATTCCAATATAAGGGCAAGGTTGTTGAGTGGCTATGCCATTTGTCAGTTAAATTGCCATCCTACAGCAACTATATCACTATTTCTGGAGGAATTTCTAAATTTCTGTTTCAAATCTATGAGGTTCTGCGTGAACTGTGAAGTTGTTAATGTGAATTTCTATGTATGCATATGGCAACATATTTGCAATTTCTGCTGATATATTACAGCTGATTACAGTATCAGCACAAAAAGACCCAATTTAATTGCCAACTGATTGCAGACTGACTCTATCTTATTACCACTTTATTGTCCTCTTGAAGCAACAAAGTTGGAAGACAGAGATGGTTAGATGAATTTCTATATATAGTATCAAAGAAACAAAAAAAAGAAGCAGAATATTATGACACGTTTTTCTCTGCTTCTCTCTGCCAGATAATGACCTTTATGAAAAGTGTTTAGCTCGATAAATCAGACAAATTAATTTAATAAATGAGAAATACAATTTCAGATATACATAGCTTTAAGTGAACACTGAGTTAATCAAATTTACTTTAAGTTCAACATCGCAGGCATGTGAGAAGTTGGTCAAACTCTAACTACTAAAACCAAAATACTTTAAAATATGCAAACTTTTTTCTATAAACAGAAGAGTATGAACATAAAAGATTTATCACTTTCCTGAAGATCATCAGATTATAGACTGTTTTCAGTCTATAGTTCACCATCCATGCAAGTTTACTATTGTGACTTTATCTTCAGGCTGCCCAAACACCCCTCACCTGCAAAGAGATTTAGGGTGCCCTAGTTTTGATTCCTTCCATTTCTTTGTTGCAGCTTTTTAATTTCTTTGTTGCCACCTGTGTGTCCAATATGGTGCTCATCCCTCCTAATCGATGGCCCCTTATTGGGTTTCTGCGTTTGGTCAAATATCTCATCGCTTTCTCCCCCCTCAAGGCAACAGAATCCAAACTAATAAGAAATCTCCTCAGTCTCTCGGGTTGGGTGTTCAGATGAAAAAAATTATTAGTGCAGAGATAGCATGTATCTGTGACAGAAATCAGATTTTCAACAAGTTCGCTAGTTTAGAGCTAAAGCTCCTGACAAAGAAGTTGACGCGTTGACTGATCTCGAGGAGGATGTTAGCCCATGTCTGTACACAAATGGTTTAATTTTAAAAAGTCTATTCTTCACTTTTGGGAATCTGTTGAGTTTTTCCACACCAAAATACTGAATTTTCCCAAAAATGTTCCTTAAATGTAGCTAAATAAAATGTTGAATAGAATTGTGGATGTAGAAGAGTAATCTTTTTCTTCATTTTTGTGTACGCTCATTGATGATGTCACATAACTCTACTCAACATTCAGAAAGGTTACGATGTATAAATAATTGTTTTATAGTCCTAATGCAACAGTGCAAGTACTATCATTAACCTTGTTTATAATGTTGCATTCACAGTCCACAATAAAACCACTTTTGACAAAGGTTCAGTTTATACTTCAAGAATAAACACAGTGTTCTTCAGGCTTGCAGACAGAAGATGGAGATGTTAAAAGCCCATTTTTCTAAGTCAGGCATATTAGTCCAAAATAGAGTTGTACGCTTTGTCAAAAAAAAACAAAACCTTTCAACCATTTCATCAGAAAAAGTTTAACTGAGACCCAACAGGCAAAGAACGCTGAGGTACTGCACAGCTCTGTCATTTGGATGAAAGAGGACATTTAGCCGTTTTTGTTTTTGTGTTCCAGTGCTTACAGAAAAGCTTCAAAAAGTCGCACTGACATGTAAACGGCGTTTTGGCTTCACTAGCTTAAGTGCAGTGACTGTTTTTACTCATTGTCCGCATGTCTAAGATTGGAGACAGCTTTTGCTTGTAAGTGATGGTTATGAAGTTGGCATGTTGTACCTAGCATCTAAAACAAGTAAACACAGGAAAAACATATGCAACTGCTGTTGAAAAAAACAAACTTGCTATGTAACAGGTATACATAGATCAGCAAAAACATGCACATCTACCACCAATGTCCACAAAGTTGTGTCTAACCTGAAATCTAAACTGTATACTAGTGTCGCAGAATGAATATTATATTATAATACTGGCTTAAAACCCACCGTTTACCTGCGCTTCATTGAATTTCTTCACTTTGACATTCAGAGCACTAGGCAGTCATAACATTGCATTAATGCCAGGACTCACCATAAATGTTTTTGTAAAAACTAACTTCAACCCCATCTTTGACCATAACTACATAAGTTGCATAATTGCAAAGACCTCCAACCAGTGTTGAGTCTTAGGAGGATCTTAAGAGAATGAACGCAGACCAGTAGTACTCACAAAGATGTCAAAAAGCCAACTGCCAACATTACTTAAAAAACTGTGAACTGTCTCTTTGAAATTAAAAGGTATCTGCTGATAGAGAGCCATATCTCATGGTTTCCCACTCAAGAGTGATGGCTAGGAGAAGTGGCCTATTATTTATTTATTTATTTGTGTGTGTGTGTTTTGAATATAATACATAATATAGATAAGACCCCAAATTACTGGCACTATGTCAAGCCTCGCAAGTTTCAGTGTGATTTAATACATTACATTATATTGTACTTATATAGCACTTTCCCACTCAATTTGAACACTCAAACACTTGGTTGTTTTTGTATGCCTAAGCACATTTTAACCTAATGTTGAATCTCTGATGGATGCATTTGGAGCAACTTGAGGTTTGGTAATATCTTGCCCAAGGATACTTTGACATGCCGATTTAAGGAGCCAGGGATCGAGCCACCAACCTTCTGATCAGCAGAGCACCCGCTCTACCTCCTGAGCCACAGACACCCCTAATCATAGCAACTAATCATTTGTACTTTACTCCCAAATGAACTCAGTGACCAAATTTCTAATTATTCAATTATTATTGGTTAATCAACAAATAGGGTTAGCCTACGAACTTAGCTGGTGGCCTGGTGGTTTTCATGAACAGGGTTATCTGCGATGGAGTGAAATTCCCAGTCTGAATTATTGTCTCAGACCAATTATGTGTATTGGTTAACATAAAAAAACCATTGTAAGTATCTGGAACTATCCAAATATACACAATATATATCTGTTCTGTATATATAGAGAGAGGGCGAGAGAGAGGGAAAGAGGGGAAAGGAGAGAGTGCCACTTTAGAGTAAAGCTGTCATTACTCCGGCTGGTGCACTCCCTCATAAATACTGATAATGAGACGCTTTCAGCAGCCTAATCATTTGCCAATGTAGGAGTTAGTAGTGTTAGAGGAACACTCATTTCTTCTTCTGTCTGGAGATGACACTACAGATTCTGTTAAGTCACTGCTATAGCTAGTCCTGCATAGAAAAGAATGTATCTTTCTTGCACTCCTCTTATGGCAGCAAGCAAAACCAGACTGTTTGCTCCATAAACAAACTGACTGAAGTGAAGCAAAACCCAGAAAAGATTTGCTACTGTGTGATTCTTTTTTTCAGCTGCTGTTTTTGTACATGTTTGTTTTTCAAAAATATCACCAGAATGCAGGAAATTACATGTCGGACACTAGAAACTAGGTAAAAAGGTCAAATAGATTTCTGTACCCCCAACTCTGGGGTCCAAATATTTTAATTCCTATCGTAGTTAACAATATGACCTGTCGAGAGGTTGTATTGGATAATGCCTTTTTAAAATTTTCTTAATATGACGTTCAACCAACAACCTCCCAATCACAAGTCCCCTATTCTGTCTTCCATTTGACATTGACTATCTGGCTTTGTCAGTTTACATGCTATGTTCTACAGTCAGCGTGGTTTATTTCAATAATGTCAGGATTGGATTTTTTAAATTTTTTTTACCTTTTGTTATAGCCCCTTTCAAGAAATCAGTGGTTTCTACGCACTGTGAAGTAGAAATTCAATGATTTTGCACTTTTGTCACAAAGGACTCCATAAAGTCCATTCTATATGTTGCAGAGTTTGTGCAGATATTTTGAGCATGTCTCAAGTTATCTGTACCAACAGGTTCACTGTGTGATGTCCTAAAAGTGTTGGGGAGTTTCCCCCTTCAGGGCAGCCACATGAAGGGCCTCATATGCCCCCTCCTCTCCTGCCTACTGGCTCAGAAAGCACTGAGATCTCTGGAGGCATTTCCAGGATAAAATAAACAAGAAAATGCCTGTGAAAAGGAACCTCTGACTCTCTCTCTCTCTCTCTCTCTCTCTCTCTCTCTCTTTATATATATATTATATATATATATATATATATATATATATATATATATATATATATATATATATATATATATATATATATATATATATATATATATATATATATATATATATATATCCCATGGGCCATCACTCTAATGGTTGATCCCTAAGAAGCTCTATGAAAGCACTGTATAGCATGCCATCTTTTGCCGTCTATCTTCCACTGGCCATTAAATAGCATACCCTTGATCGTTTTAATAGTCCCTCCATACTGCCTCTCTTTGACTCCGACAGTGATTGGACAAACACTGGTGTCCCTAGTGATATAAGAGGAATACATTGAGGAGCTATTGTGGTTTTCCAGGGCCTGACTGTGTATTGTTTACTGGGTCTGCTTGATTGCCCTCTGTCCAAATCAGAGGGTACAGGCAGGCAGGGCAGAGGTCTACAGGGATGCACTGTGTTGTGGACTGTCCCATCGTGCTAAGAATATTCACTCAAGCTATGACTCTGAGGTGGAACCCATCCGTAGCTCAGTAAACATACACACACACACACACACACAAAGAAGTCATACGTTTGAGCTCCTGGGACCATGCATAAATGTTGAGGAGTGTATCTGAGGACATGTGTGGTAGGAGGCTGAATCTTTCTCCACGTCACAAATAATTACTCCCTGCGTGACTTTGCTTTTAAGTGGAAAACACCAGAGACCGTCCTCACTGGCAGTGGCACATATATCTCCAAAGCAATAACAAACATATGCTTTTGGAAATTATACACTAGCTAGGTGTATACTAAGTTTGGATTAATAAGTATAGACATCTTTTCCCCTGGTCTTCTTACATCATAGCTCTAGGTCATGGAACCCAACAGCAATGGCAAAAAAAAAAAAAAACCCACTTCTCTCCGGTGTAATCTTTAGCAACCTCTGATTTTTATCTGTTAATCCCTTACTTAAAACTTTGAATAAAGCTAATTAGAGACTCTATTTTACCACAGTTGCACCTCATTGACCAGATGGTGGGAATATTCAGAGAGCAAGGTTACATTGCTAAGTTACAATTTGATAAATGCTAAAGGCTAACACAGTCATTCAAACTTTAAACAGTTTTGGAATTTTTTTCCCCCTTAATCTCATGAGCGGTTATCTTTAGCAGTGTGTGTGTGCTTTTGAAGCATCGTGGAATTTGTGTTTCATGGTCACAGTTTCAGAGCAGGTCTGGTCCTCAAGGCTGCCACGGCTAACCTTGCTAACTAGCAAGGTAACATTTGCATATCTTATGAAAGCAAAGCACAGTAAGCAAAATATGGCATTTTCTGTACTATAAAATGCTAGCTAATCAAATAACTCTCAAAACTGCGACTGTTTGATCAGGCGCCAAAGTATTACCTTTCATCTTCACCGGGGGATGTTTGGGTTTGGGGTAAACAGACCTGCAGTACTCTTACCAACCACTTTATTCAGTACACCTCTCTAGTTCTGGGGTTGGACACCCTTTTGCCTTCAGAGCTGCCTTAATTCTTCATGGCATGGATTCAACAAAGTGTTGGAGACATTCCTTAGAGATTTTGGTCTGAATTGACATGATAGCGTCACAAAGTTGATACAGATTTGTTGCCTGCACATCCATGATGTGAATCTCTAGTTCCATCACATCCAAAAGGTGCTCTATTAGTTTGAGATCTGGTGACCACAGAGGCCATTTGAGTACAGTGACATCATCGTCATGTTCAAGACACAGTTTGAAATGATATGAGCTTTGTGACATGAGCTGTTATCCTGCTAGAAGCAGCCATCAGAAGGTGGGTCTCTAAGTCTACCAAGAATATCCCAAAAGTCATCATGCCACCAACAACAACCTGAATTGTTAATATGAGGCAGGACAGATCCATGCTTTCACGTTGTTTACATCAAATGCTGATGCCACCATCTAAATGTTGCAGCAGAAATCAAGACTCATCCAACCAGGCAACATTTTATCTCCTATTGCCTGATTTTGGTGCAAATGGTTTCCTGTTCTGAAGTGGCAGGATTGGTACCAGGTGCGGCCTTCTGCTGCTGTAGCCCATGTGCCTCAAAGCTTCATGTACTGTACATTAAGACATGCTCTTCTGTATACCTTGGATGTAACAACTGGTTATTTGAGTTATTACTGCCTTTCTATCAGCTCAAAGCAGTCTGGGTATTATCCTCTGATCACTGATGTCAACAAGGACTTTTCTTCCAGAGAACCGCTGCTCCCTGTGTATTTTAATCTTTTTGGACCATTCTCTGTAAACCCTAGAGATAGTTGTGTGGGAAAATCCCAGTGGTTTCTGAAATAGACCAGCCATTCTGACACCAAAAACCCTGTCATGTTCAAAGTTACTTAAAATTTCCTTTCTTCCCATTCTGATGTTTCAGTTTAAACTTCAGCAGGTTGTTTTGACCATGTTTAGATGTATTGAGATAGTGCCATGTGATTGGCCGATTACATATTTGTGTCAACGTGTAGTTGACAGGTACTGTACCTATGGAAGATTGAGTGTGGGAGATCAGATTTTGTTGATAAACACATTTTATCTGGGCAAGCATGGACTTTAAAGTGAATTTCTTCATAAAAAGTTTCGCTTGCTCTACTGAAGTTTCAGAACCTCCAAATTCACAGGTTTGGATTTTGAAGAGCTCCATACTCTTAAGAAGCTATTCTTAGCTTTATCAATGATGGAAGAGCATTCATTTTTTGTTACTAAAGAAATCACAGAAATACATCTGTTTATCACACATAAAGAGAAGGAGCTGTGGGAGCAAACAGTGCTGGTATGAACGGGTCAACAGAGTTTCAGGCTATGAGGCTTGTATGTTGTGTCTACATGAATCTGACTTGACACCTAGTTTCTAAACAGCTATGAATTCGTCAAATCACTTTAAGCATATTGCCAAAAACTAAAAGATGGAAGTGCTGTTTTGAAAAAAAGAAGAAATTACCTTTAGTATGACTGTAGCTGGCTTGTTTACATGCTCAGATCCTCAAATACAACTCTCACTGCCCAACTTGTAACATATTGACAGTTATTCGGGACCCCTGGCATCTTGTGTATAGCCTTGAGGTTACCCATATTTTTTTAATGTTCAGGGTTAATGTTTTATGGGGAATATTTTAAACTTAAAACTGTTTAAACCTAATCATGTAGTTTGGGTGCCTAGACCTAACCAAACAGCCAAGTAAAAGTGAAAGTAAAAACCAGCAAAAATGGAAGTAATCAGTGAGTGAAAGCAAAGCTAAACAGAGATTTGTGATTTACAACACCAAACACGCTTCAGTTTCTCTACATGAAACAGGGTCGTTACCTCAATCCTGAGCAAGTGAAGAGTTCAAATTTCAGTTTGGCATTAAGTGTAAGTCACTTTGTCACTTTGTTTTTGTTTTTTTTCTATTTGAAACCTAAAAGGCCACTTTCCCATGATACTTCCATCTAGTTCTGTATTCGCAGAAGCTGAGTGAAATAAAATTTGATTATCATGGAAAGATGTTGGGAGAATTCAATCTGTATGTTTGTTTTGTGCCTGTAAAAGTTTTGACCCTGTCTCTGAGGGTTGCAGTGACTTGATGTTGTTTAGACTCATCTTCCTTCCTTCTTCCCCTGGAGAGCTGTCTTTGTAACAACCCCAGCATCCTGTTCACTGCTCCACTGCATCCATATCGCGCTAATGATCATGGGAGTGGACAGCTGCTTAATGCAGTAGTGTCATCAGTGCTGCTTTCTGATAGCAGCTCCATTGCACTTGACGGGACTCAAATGTATCTGCTCAACACGAGCCCCCCGCATTTAGCAGATCGAGTAATGTGATTTCAGAACACCTCGGTAAAGGTGTATTAGATGTGTGCCATGTAACATTTGCAGGGTATGATTACAAGGCATATCACATTTGTAGTATATGATTACAAACAAGGTTGTTATTGCTTTTCACTGCTTGGTAATCTGTCAAATTTCAGCAGGTAGCTCCCAGTGACTTTACAAGTGTCTCATAAATGATTCCTAGTGGAGAAAGAAGTCTTAAAATCATGTTCCTAAATAAAAATCCATGTAATAAAAAGAGAATTTCTACATTTTAAAAAAGTACCTTGTAGAAAATGGGGTGGGTTAAGGGATTTTCTGTTAAGCACTGTAATTTAATAAAGGATACCAGAGCCACTTTTATTATCATGCAGTACACACGCGGTATAATCGTGACTCAAACAGTCAGGATTAAAATGTTATGTGTCTGACAAAATGTCATAACGAATATCTTAAATAGTTTTTAAATGAATAATATCACAGATTTCCCTGTCAAATTAAAGTAGTTCTGCACAGTAAATGGGTTGTGGAATAATTAGTGGTTTACTTAAAGCAGATCTTTTTTTCTGAAAACGCACAATCCTGAATTGGATATGTGGTAGAAAATGGATGGATGTATTTTTGGTCATAAAAACAGCCTACAAATATAGCATTGCATCGTCAGTATCTAAACTATTAAACATCAAACTTGGAATGGAAAAACGCTTGTTTGTTTTGCATTTTGAAAACGAGGTCTCACGATAACTTTGTATCTTTTTTTTTGTCATTCATTAAATATCTTAAACTTGCTCCGATTTACAATCGTGTGTCTCCTGTGAGGTTTTACAGCGTCAAAGATTCAATGATTAAAACTGAAAAATACGTGCGTTATCACCTACAGTACCTCTGGGGTTATTAGTACCATTGTTTAAGAAGCACTGATTTTGAACATAAAACTTTTACAGAACATGAACTGGGCTTTAAAAATCAGCAGTTCATAAACATCGCTTAGGAAACAAACTGGGCTCTGAGTAAACACTACTTAGCGTCAAACTGGAAAGTTACTAGAGAAAAAGGAGATTGCACCAATCAAGTGAAGAAGAACTCTTCTGTAGAAATATGTGAATTGGTTGCCAAGAAACAACTATGGCGTCGTCAAGTTATGATGTGCACATGAATTGCAGTCAGTCAATCAGTATGAAAAGAGTAGCTGTAATAGCTGACATTGACTCTTAATCAGCTGCAAACAAAGAAGCAGATTCATAATTACTTATTACATTTGAGTTTTTTAAGTAATGTTTCTGATTTGAAATTTAGGGTAGTACAGTATACAGTACAGAAGTACAGTACAGAAGTACAGTGTTGGAGAAAAAAAAGAAAAACAAACCCAAATAAGAATTGAATTTGAGATTGTTTTGAAAACAGTTCAAGTGTCCACACAAAAAGAATTACTTGTTATTGTAACAAGAATAAAGGAAGCTGGTTACTTTGACCCTTGACTGCAGTATATGTAGTCATTTAGTCATGTGTGCTCTTTCTCTCTCTCTCTCTCCCTCAGACTTGGTAGTGGTGCTCCTGTCCGGTGCAGCTAAAATAACAACCGAGCAGTTGGAATAATACCACACAGTACAAGTTTCATAAGAGTGTAGAAGGAAAGGTACACCCTCACAAAGTGATGTGGGATTTTAACATGTGGCTGTTTGCACTAGCATGTCAGCATGTGCGTGCCAGCAGCTTTTATTTCAAGCAAAAACAAACAATAAAAGAAAACAAACCACACACACATATGAAGTAGTTTCGCAATTAAAAACTCACCACTTTTTAACTTTTAATTATATTTTAATTCTGTTTGCGGACCAACATTAAACCTACATGTCACCATACTTACCCATCTTGTTTTCATTTTGTTTTGTTTTTTTAAAGAATGTATTTAGGACTCCAAAAAAAAAAACACCGATAAAATAAAGTGATGAAGCTGTCAGCGCTCATTGATCATGCTTCTGGAAAGCTAAATGTCCTTTTTCTGAAGTCTGAGGCCCACATGAAGAATTTCCTCCAGGGTGAAATAGGATGGTGGCAGGAATCTTAAAGGGTGATGTCTCAAAACCTGGACATTCAACAACACATACAAAAGGAATTATGTGTACTCCTCATTTGATGTACACCACATCAGCCCCCTCGTTTGAGATTCCTGTCTGTCCCTCCTGTCTGCACTCTTACCCTCTCTTTCCTCTTCTTTTCCTCTGTCCCTCTTCCCATCCTCCCTTCTTGCAGTTCATATTTCAGTTTGCTCCCAAGAGCTCGCAGGTCTGTGCCAGACGGAAATTCGCTGAGGCTGCAGGAGCCCCCTTGGAGGCCACATGGAGGAGGGACAGGAGGGGAACAATCAGGCCCAGTCCTCCCTCGCTATCCCTCCCTCATGTTTTCACCCATGCCTCTTTTTTTTCTCTTTCTCACTTACTTTCGTTTCAACCCTCTCTCTCTCTCTCTCCTGTCTCTTTCTGTCTCCTCTGTATCCAGCCTGCCAGGCTACGCAGGTCCTCAGGGTGACTTGCCTTTGGCCGGGGTACCTCAGCACAGAACCCTCTTCTCACCTCCTTCATCCAGCACTCCCCCTCCACAACTTCTCCTCCTAGCTGGCTCCAGCTCTCCTCCTTTCCCTCCACTCTCCTCCTTCCTTCTCCAGATCTCTCCCCAGGGGGAAGACGGTGAGGCCATCCAGTCCTGAGCTGTCCATCAGCGAGGGTGTTTACTTGCAGCGTGACAGGCCGACACATCTGGAGCGCATATTCACTAGTGTTCACACTCTCACCCCCCCCACGTACTCTTTGCTGGCCCTATATATATATTCTTGTGCTGCCACCAGACACATTCCTTCAGCTCATTTGAAGGTTCTTTGTCGTTGTTATGGCGAGCCCACCTCTAACTTATATACACTCACTCAAAGCACATACAAACACACACAAAGACTCACACACTCAAAGATTTGTTTTCATCCATTTTCCCTTTTTCTTTCACCCCTCCAGTGGTTTTTCAGTTGCATGACAGAAATTGGAGTTAACCAGCGGTAGGGGTGGGCTGATGAGGGGAGTGGGGGGCAGTGATGGGGATGGGGCAAAAGTCAGACTTCTCTCATCCACTTCTCTTTCGCTCTCTCTCTTTGTATCTCTTCCTCTTTTCTCTCTTTTCAGTGAGTGCAAACTAATTACAGCAACTCCTCCGCTCCTTTTTGGAAACCCATGACTACTGCTCTAATGAAGTGACAACTTTTCTTCATTTTGCATCTCATGTCTTGCTCCTTCTCTCTCTCCCTCTCTTTTCCCCCTTTGCTAACTCATCCTCCCACCCTGCATCACACCCACTCGCCCACCCTGTCTGTTTTCCCAACATTCCTGTGCTGGTGTGTGACTGTGATGGCTTGTCATCTCCCAGGAATGTCCCGCTCTCCCACCTCGTCCCCCCCGATTTGGCGTGAAGCATTTGCTCCTGGTTTCCGACTCTGCACACGTACACACGCATACACACACGCGTGCGCGCGCGCGGCCACGCTCTTGAAATGCTAGCTTTTAAAAAAATGTGTTCATGCAGATGGTGTCCATTGGGCTGCATACCTACCCTTGGCGTGTGGCCACAACAAGCACAGCCATTCTCAGATAGTCCCCAGCTTGTTTCTTTTCAAATGTACAAAGTGTGCACAAAGTTATTTTATCTTATTTTCCGTGTGGTAAAAGGAGCCATTTGCTCTCTATGTTAACCTGGAGAATTCTCTTGATTACACTACCAAATATGACCTGAGTGGTTTTTAAGGAAAAACACTTTTAGGCAGTTTCATATACAGTACTGTATAAACAATATATCCACTTAGTAAGAAAACACAATGTTCAGCTCATAAACCGAGGTCAGGTACCACTGTGCAAAATTTATGGAGAACAACATTATTAAAAAGGTATTTTTTTTTAAATATTTAAACGTTTTCTAAGAAAATGACCATGTCTGCAGTTCTACATCTTACTCCCCTTGCAACCAAAATGGAAGAGATTGTATAATATAAAGCACATGCAATTTTAAGACAAGAATTAGCTTGGAAAGCGGCACATAATGACTTTCTCTTACTCTAGACATTTCTTATATTCTACTGTCTACATGTAGTGAAGACTTATCAGAAGCCTAATAGCAGACAGGAACATGCAGCACTCAATGACCCGAGGGAGCACTTCCAGTGGAGGACAATAAGGAGAATACTGTGTGTATGTCTGCATTTTATATGCCTGTGTGTGTTTGTGTGTGTGTTTTTGTGAGCGCGCGTGACACAGTCTTCGGTCTTCTCATTGGCACCATCCTCTGGAACAAGTCTGGCTCCTTCTGATGTGTGTGATTACTTGTGTGTGTGTGTGTGATTATTTGAGAGTGCATGCACGTGTATGTGTGTATGTATTGGGGGAATGTGCAGGAGATATCACCAGGCTCTCATGTTTATTCAGCTCAACGCCTGGATGACCAGGACTTATCCGCTGTCCTGATTACCCTGCCTGGCCTGCCACCATTAATCCTTCAGAGACCTCAGGCCCCCTTAAACAGTCCTATCTTATACACCCATGTAGAAACAGACACACACACATGAAACACATGCACAGCCAGTGGTTGATTTTGATATGTGTATGCATGTATGTGTGTGCATTTGTGTGCATGTCCTGTCATTTGGGCCTCTAGGAACCACAAAGACATTTCCCCAAGTTCAAAGTTTTTTTAATTTCCAGTGACTTGGATGCACGTCTGACACAGAACACAAAACAAAACACAATGGCTCAGTCCAGTTTGTGCCACGGTGTTTTCTTCATCATCTCTCTGTGAAGGTCTGCATAATCATATTATTTTATGAGTAAAAATGATTTCCTTGTAAGTCTTTTCCCATAACGTCTATATTTTTTTAGGAGCCACAAGATTTTTCTGGTGAGGAGGATGTTAGAGTAAACGCGTGTGATCGTGTGTCTGCCATTGTGCACATGCGTGAGTGTGCATGCATGTGTATTCAGGACACCAGGGTGCTTTTCAGTAATAGTGACTTGTGCCAAGACATAATATTGACCATGGCGGCGTTCCCTATTCCGGTTTTGCCCATAATAAATGATGCAGATTAGAAAAGTAGAAACACATTGGACTGATAAGTAGGATTTGGAGCTCGCTTGCTGTGCCATTGAAGAGGGAGGGACTCTCTTCTAACTTTACCTCAATTCTTCAGCAACGCACAGACGCGACGTGTGTTTCTGCATACACGCACGCCTACAGTATCTGAAGTTTTTTAACTGTGGTCTGTGTATGTGTAGAGCAAGCTGGTGTTGAGGGTGTTTGGACTCTCAAGGAATGACGATGGCGTCTTTTGCCAAGTCCCATTTGAATATATACACAGTGGGGAACCCTGTCATTATAAACAGAAGCTCATACTCCTGGGTGAGCGAGCATGCACATAAAAACACACACAGGCGCCCACACAAAAGTTGCAGAAGATGGGGACAAAACACTGGAACTCATACAGCTGGAAAAAAAGAGCATGACTAGTTCATATCTCAAGCCTTAGGCAAACAAACCTAAAGTTGAAAGCTGTGAATGATCATGTGTGCGCATACTGGAGGATGCTTGTTTTATTGTCACTCCCCTCTCCATTTCAAATTTTCTTTGTGAGATGAAGCGGCTGCTGACATGCACTCTTGCCTTTGTCCTTTATACTGTTTGTCTGCATCTGTGTTTTCACCTTTCCCTTATGTCTTTAATCTGTATTGGGATGGGCCACTTGAGCACCTGAGAACTCTGATATACGCACACATACACGCACACACACCCACACCCACACACTGAGTCGTCTCTTCTGACTCCTTCCCCTCTTCTGACACTGCTGCTTCGCTCGCCTCCTGTCCCTGTCTTCTCCTTTTTCCCATAACAAATAACAGTGGAGAATTCCCCTCGTTTTTCTCCTGGGGAATTTTCATTACCGCCCAGTCCCCCTGCCCAGAAGGACTCTCCGCCTTGAACTGTTCAACAGCTGTGGTGTGGACACTGTCTTCCAAAACAGACTCACTGTTCACAAACACCCGCCGGACTTAGGGTGGGGACTTTGTGTCAACCTCCACAGCTCCAGAGACCAAGCTTTTCTAGCATGTGGCCCATCTTGGGGCCCCCCTCTCCTGCAGAGCGAAAGAGGCCTGACGCTGGGCCTTTCAGCTCTTCTTGTATTAGGCTGAGAACGGTCTTCACTCAGCTGGTGTAAAGTAGAGAGCTGGTGTAGAGTTGAGAATTCAACTGTTATTTGGGTTTAACTCAAATTTCTGCTGCCAAAAGCCCACCAAAGCAGTGGTTGTCCAGTTATAGTTCAGCTGCTATACTTTTTGGGAAGCCATGAAATTGAATGGCAGTAGGAACTGAGCATTATTTCCTATTAAGCACTTTCAACCAACTCAAAGATGTTAAATTCTCTTAGGCCTCCATCACACTTGCCCAGAAACCTCTGGTTGCTTGGAAAAAATTTACATAAGTAAGTGGTTGCTGGATGTTGTTGGTTGTTGCTAGGTGAAATCAGTTGCAAAGACGTTGCACCAAAAAAACACCTTGTAATTGGTTTGGTAACTAGAAGGTTGCCTGTAGTTTGCAGTGAATGATGCTGACTTGTCTGTAAACACTGGGCAACTACTTGTTAACTAGTACAGGAACTTGGAAAAAGTTTGACACAATGCTTAAATGTAAAACATAGCAAAAGTAAAAGTCAGGCCTTACACCTGTAACCACCGCATTTCAAAACATGTAACTTTATTTTGAGGGAAAATGGTCTCTGTTTCCGGTTTGGGTCGTACTTTTCACATTTTCACTCCTGATTGAGAAGTAGTTAGCATGTGTTTGCAAACAAGTTGGTGTCTTCCATGCAATCCAAGGTTTTGGGTGCTGCAAGCTGTTTGTAGCCAATTACACCCGATAAGGAACAGCAACATGAAGCAGCCACACACTAAGGGGTCTGAGAATATACATTTTTCCTTACTAAATGCAGGTAATCATAGGGCCTGCCAAACGGTCTATAGGCCTGAGTGTTGGTCTTTACCAAGGGGTTTCAAAGATGGCCAGCAACTAGCTGGGAAATACGCACTTTTACCTAGTGACGAGTGACTGCCAGGGGCTCGACGACTGGTCTCGACAACGTGTGACTTGTGCCTCAATTAATTAGATCAAATTATAAAATGAGAACAGATGGGTAATGAAGTGCTTTTATTTTGCTTAACAGGTAATCAGCCACCCCTTTTTACCATACATTTTTTATGTGTGGTACAATAACAGAAGCCTCGAAAGTAACCAAAGAGATGGGTCAGTTTGCATATATCTGCAAAAACAGCAACTTCACTAAGAGCAAGTAAAATCATGCAAGGTTTTAAACAAGGCAGATCCCAGGATAGATAGATAGATAGATAGATAGATAGATAGATAGATAGATAGATAGATAGATAGATAGATAGATAGATAGATTTTTTCCGTGCAAGAGCAAGGCAGGGTACTGTTATCAAAGGCGATTCCTCATTGCATGCTGTGACGCCCCACAGTCAAATGCAAAGCAGCTTAAATTAAAACACACTTCAGTTGAATAGATAAAAACTACACAGGAGATGAGTCGCCTTGTATCCTCGCCTGGCGACAGTTATTTCCGTCAGATCAGCAGAATGTGATTTGCTGGCTGGAGGGGTTTTCATAGAATGGTGTTACAGTGTGTTTATTGGCTTCTCCTAGAACCCCATACATATGTGCGTGAGAGTGTGTGTGAGAGTGTGTGCAAGACTCTTCTATCTCAAGTCTTACTTGGAAGAAGCGAGGAACACTTGGCAGCACCGACACTGGAAGTCCCCTGCATTTGGCCACAGCTCCGTGTGTGCGTGTGTGTGTGTGTGTGTGTGTGTGTATACGAATGTGTCCATTCTCATAGGAAACGGTCCATTTGAATGTATTGGAGCAGGGATGGGATCGGTGTGTGGGAGGTATTTTGTTCATTTATCAAAAATGGTAATATTAGGAAGCAGAAAACTCTTGACCATGAGAACACAGTCTGTTCTTAGCTTACATCCGTGTCACAATTTATTGGGGTGCTTTAAGAGAGCGCTCGCTGCAAAATGAAAATCCTGTCAATGTTCCAATCATTACTTCCCCATTAACTAACATGTCAGTCAAAACTCGCTGAGGCTTACACGGCACCTCCCATTGTTCCATCTCGTCTCTCTTCCAAAACACACAAATTTTTACTGCACGAAAACAGAGAAAGCAGCACAAAGATGAACGCAATACTTTGCACGAATGTAGAACATTTATGTGCAAATGTAACACAATATTAAAGCAACTTTCTGCAAATTTAGCACTATTTTGTGTAAAGTAGTGTGTGTTTCCATGTGCTGACCTTTAGGTTGCATTAGGAAATAGGTGGATTGAGTAAAACAGGTGTTGATGTTAATTATTTTGGTCGAGTAGCGTTAAAGCAGTGAAGGACACAGCAGTGAGGCTACGTGACAAAATTAAAGGTGCACCAGTAAAACTTTAGTCAATAGAAAACCATCTATAAAATTGATTGAAAATACAGAATTCATTTCATATAATAATATGAGAAACATTAGAGCCTACAGCATATTAATATTAAAACATACTCTTTAGGTACACCAGGTTTCTTCTGGGCAGCTATAACCTTGTGATTCTCCCAGTGGTTTCTTGGGAGAGTAAGGTACTCGGTTTAAGTTCCACAAGATGCTTTCATTAGCCAGTAGGAGGTACAGACATGTAGAGAAAGGGTTTATTTGGTTGGGAGACACCTGGCCCGAGTGAAGGAGCTTGAAACACTATAAGCCCGCAGCTTCTGACCTCCCTCCCCTCTCTCCTACCCTTCTCCCTCTGTACTCTTCTCTCTAGTGGACTGTTTTGTGGCTGTCCCCCCCTCTTCTGTCCACATTCCATTCTCAGGGATGCCTCTCCGTCCTGTCCCAGCGGCGTGTGTTCATCTTTCTGTGTGCGTGTGTGTGTGTGTGGAAGGAGGTGGCCCACAGGCCTTGCCTCTGGTCACTTTATTAAAGTGTATTTTAATTTACTCCCGCGCTCCTGTGAGCTCCTGCATCCTGACTCACACACTTGCAGCAGGTCCTCCTGGGACAAAGCTTATTAACTCCGCTGCTGTCTGTCACAGAGTTGGTGGGGGGCCAATACCTAAACGCCACATCTCTCGGTGCGGTCCGGTCATAGGGATTTTTTAAAAATCCCTTTGACAGTCACAAAGTGAGACAGAGATGACACACAAGTTAGACATCCACGTATATATATATATATATATTGCAGCTGTTGTTTCCACACCTAAATCATAAACTTGCAGAGGTGTACGGTTATATGGCCCTCCGTGGAGACTTTGCAGAGTCATTCCCGACAGCCTACTGCAGCATTTGTTATCCTAACAATTAACGTGGAGATAATTGGTTAAATACCACTTAGCAAGGATCACTTTGTCTGGCAACGCAGTTATTGCACATATCAAATTTACTCAATGACAGAAAACTAATAAAAAGCATATGGCCTCAGAGGACTCGAAGGAACTCATGATTCTTTTATTGTATTTCATAATTGCAAAGACTCACGAAGGCCTTCATATGTCTGCTGCAGTGTATATCTCTATCTTCCATTTCTTGCATAATTTATGTGTCTCCTTCCTCCTGTACATTATTCCCAGGGTTCCCTCTCTGTCACAGTATTAAATATGAACTGAGGAGCTGGAGTCTGTCACAGAGGTGATGTTTGGCCATCCAAAGGTCCTGGTGTGTGATACTGGGCCTTAGGCTTCAGCCAAGTGTCAGAAAAGAGGCTTCGGGGCACAGCCAGAGGGAGATTTTCTGTATACATTTGCAGCTGTGTGCTTGTGTGTGAATTTGACACTTTGTATCTATCAGGGACTGGCTAACCCGAGCATCATGCAGTGCATATATATGTGTGTGTGTGTGTATATATATGTGTATATATATATATGTGTACGTTACTGTGTGCCACCACAATGATGAGCGTGTCCTTCACTGAATGTAGAGTATCTTAGTTGGCCTGCTTTACATGTGGCACTTATGAGTTGGTTGTGAAAAATGTATTGAGATTGTGATGGGACCAGCTGGGGTAAGGAGCGAGCGGCAGAGCGAGATAGGAGGGGGGAGGCAGGAGAGAGGAGGGAGGATATCAGGGAGTAAGGGGCACAGCTGTGGGGGATTAATGCCCAGAGTGTAGGAGGTGGAGCCCAGGAATGTTCCCCAGCGCCCCCTCAAGAGGGAGGTGAAGAGGGAGGGAGCACAGAAAGACAAGGGCACCGGGCTTAGATGTGTCCCATGCTGCACAATCTTTGTGTATGTTTGCAAAGAGCAGTATTTCATCCCTGTCAGTCTTATCCCCTGTCTAAATCTGCTCCTGCCCTCTGAGGCACTTTGGCAGTGATCAGCACTGGTTCACAAGGCTTCGTTTGGTGCCGCTCCGCCCTGTCTGCTTTCCGTGTCACATTCTTTGTGTTGTGAGTTCTGTGATTTATGGACGAACACAGGAACCAGTGTGTGTGTGTAATTGCACAGTTAAGGCCAGGTGGGGAGAAAGGCATCTATAAGATATCCTCAGGCTGTCGCTAAAATATCGATTGATTCCCCCCCCCCCCCCCCCCCCCATTTCCTTGATCGCTTCACTGTGTTCGCCATGTCCTGAATAGCTGCCTAAAGCCACGTTGAGGGCCACTGCATCAAATAAAAAAACATTTAAAACAGTAAAAATTCAAGCTGGAAAGTCTTTTTGAGATTTGGTCAGAGGGCTCCAGTTTACACGATCATGAACTCATGGTTGCTTTTGTTTTCACTCCCTTCTGTGGGTGATTGGGTTATCGCCACAGAGCTGGTTTCCTCCTCCGTACTGTGCCCTCAATCGCCTCTGCTCACAGCAGTCCCCTCTTTTGTTTCTTTGCCGACTCCAGAGCTTTCGACCCCTGTCACTCCATCCATTTCCTGGTGTTGACAGTTGTTAGGGAGCAAGCCGCTCATTTCCCCGTGACAGGTTCAATGGGGCTGCACTGATCCCCACTGACGACTCTGAAGAGGTGACTGCGGCATTGGAAAGGAGCGCCTGTCGTCGTGATGGTAAACCTTTCCGTCCATCCATCTGCTTGTTCACCCGTGTCTCTCTTCATCCCATTTGGAAACCACTCCACCTGGTTCGGACAATTACCTCACGTCCACCCGTCTCTCCGTCGCTGCCTTAACTCTTCTTCCAGCCACTTAAGTTGTGATGGGCTAAAAGGGATGCTTCAGCCACCGCCGGGCCCCAGCACTGTTATTAGATGCTCAGAGTTTTGTTGACAGCCCATAAAAAAAAGCTGTACCCTCTCACCGTGTGTCTGTGTGTCACAGTGCGATAAAAACCAAACTCTGCCTCAGTGGAATTTACCACAAATGCTGGTTGTCCAACCATTAATGTGTCTTCTTGTGTTTAAGCCCCTTCGGCGCTGTCCTTTATGATAGCTGTTTTCCTGTTGAAATGATATACACAACTGAAAGAGAAAGGAAGGCCTCTCTAAGCTATCACCTGACCCCGAACACCTTGTCCTGCCACCAAGTGCGTGCTCAGACACTCTCTCCAGTCTGCAGCCGGGTGGGGTGAGACAGGCCAGCCAGCCAAGAAGGAGCTCAGTCTTACACGCAGGTCTCAACACATCAGCTCTGAGTTGCTGACAAAAATACTAACCAACAGTCCTTGTGGCCTCCCGACAAGATACACCTCAGGTGCAAGAAAACACATTTGCATATACACATGCTCATTCCCATCAAATAATATATTTTCACATGCACACAACACAAACACAAAGTTATGCTTCCTCCCACTGTCATTAGCCACAAGAAGGGCTTCAAACACCAGGTGATATCATAGCAGCCTAGGAACAAACAGTGCCATTTCCTTAATCTTCTCATAGCTCCTCGGCACTTATCCGAATCTTAATTGCCAGGGAAAGTTCTAACATCTGCTTTTGTTCAATAGTCTTTATTGGCATGAGTCACCTTCTTTGCTGCTGCCAGCCGCTTTCTAAATCCAAGATCATATATATATATATATATATATATATATATATATATATATATATATGTATATATATATATATTTTTTTTTTTTAAAAGAAAGAAAGAAAAACAGAATTTAACCAAATCTCTTACACAAAAAAATAATAAATACCTCAAATTAATAATAGATACATCAGGTACATAGAGGAGCTGGATTTTTATCATTTCAAAAACCACAAAAAAAGGATCAGAGAACAACAAGGGAGGCAAAACATGCATCTATATTTATTGGGGTAATCCTGAAGGGGACATTTAATTTGTTGTATGGTGGGGGGTCAGTGATGTAGGAGTGTAGATGTCCTATATAAACTATTTCAACTTGTCTCAGCATGCCATTTTAAACTGCTCTACAGATGCTCTTATTATTAAAGGGATTTTTTTTAATGTGTGAAATTCATTCACATACTTTTTGAGTCTCACTGTCCTAAATTACCTTATATAATCCAGAGCCACAAAGCCGTTCCCCAGAAGTCTCCCTTTCAAACTGCGCAGAAGGCAGCAGCCTGCGTGGGCTGATAAACTGTTAATGGTTTGAATGGGGATCAGTAATTACTGTTCCCCATGAAGCTGAGATAGAAGTGGTTACATTCTTTTCTTTAGACACAGTTGCGGGGCCTCCGTGGACATTTATATGTTCCTGATACACGACAGTTCCTCTTACGTCACTAAATCACTCAAACCTAGTTCTTTGTGCTCCTGTGTTAGTGTGTTGCAGTAGTGTTCAAAGTAAAGCCATAATGTCAAAGTGAACTGGTCACTATGGGGTATCAGGACTGAGAAAAGGAGGTAACATCAAGAGAAGAAAAGGACACTGAGTCCAAAAGGTTTGTTAGCAAATACAGAAATTGCTCTTATTAAAGTGCTCGTATTATGGGTGTTCTGTAGCTTTTGTGCCTGCAAAAGGTCTGCAAAGTTACAAAGTCCATGCAAAGGAGAATTAATCTGTCCACAGAAAAACAACACAACACAAAACAAAACAAAACTCTCACTGAACTGCTCTGTTATGCCAACATGTAAAACTTTTCCACAATGCTTGCCTAATGCCTGGCTTGGCTCATAGTAAAGCAAAGAATTTATTTATAACTATTTTTTTGATGACACTGTACCCCCAACAATATGAAAATCCCCATTGTTCCAATGTAGCATAGCTATTTTAGCAAATATTAACTTTAATCATGTGCTCACAGTTCAAATAATGTTTTTTGGACTGTTCTTTAGCACTGTTGAACTATATTTATAATCTGAGATGTGAAATAAACCGTTACAAAAGTGCAATGTAATTGCAATTTTCAAATAAATTATTTTTAATTATTCTAATTAATGATTAACTTTTGGTTTTTTACTATTTACAGAAATTTCAGGTAAGTACATTATCTTAAATATATATATGCTCGTTTGTTACACTATATGTCCCTGTGGAAGGGGACACATTAAGAAACAGAGAAAGTCATTGTGAACACACAATAAACAGTACAGCTGATGCGCTAAATTACCTTAAATTGCTAATTCAAGGTTTACAATGTGTTATCCAGTTTTAAAAGGAGGGAGACAGATGCGCTGACTAGCATGTGTCACCTCCAAAAAAGGCTTTCGATTACAACACCCTGGCTCACACTGTTAGAAGACTACGTGCAGGTTCTCACCCCGAACGAGAAATGGGAATAAAGTCGGATCTCTTTGCCCTATCATCACAGAGGTACAGTGAATATTACAACCGTTTGTCTCAAGTCACAAAGATTCGGATACTGAGGAGGCAACTGTGAAAAATCAGGAGAAAGTGGAACTTTGCTACAAACCTTTGTATAAGCAGCAATGTCGTGAGATCTGGTGACATAGAAATGCATTTTGCCAATATAGCCGATGTGACTCAACCCATAAGGTCGTACACGTAACACAGTCTCTTTCATCGCCTTTCAACATTTCAGACTGCGTCCACTTAAAGACAGGATGTGTACACCTTTCCATATGACAATGCAGCTTGTAATGCATCAACTTTGTGCTTTCTGCCACTGATCCAGTATATCTTTGCGTGGTGAATAGTTTTCTACTCACATTTAAAATCTCCTTCAGGCTGCCTTTAACATCAAATATTTGCCAGCAATGTCAGCAGTGTCTGATTAATCAAAAACGGAGACAAGGAATTAGTTAGGTGAAAAAAGGAGTGAAAGGTAAATAACATTAGGAGAAGGTTTATAGTTGATTTTGCTAAGCTCAGTGGCAGTGGAAGAAATAAAGGTGGAATCAGAGATAGGGAAAGAGAGAAAAAATAGAAGGAAGAAGAAAAGAAATCAGAACAGTAGAAAAAAGAACAAACCATCCAGAGAGGAGTTAGAGGAAGGGCGCGGTGTTTTTAGGTGTCTGCCTGTAACAGCATGGGTCTCTCCCTTGACACCTCCACAACTTATCATTCCTTCACATTCCTGCACAGCGACACTCCCCTGCCCACTGACACACACGGACAATGTGTATGTGTGCGTGTGCTTTTTAAGTGAAAGGGCATATTGGCCTGCCTCTCCCAAGACATCTGGCTAAAGAAAGTAGGTTTGTGTAAGACATGTTTATGTATGTTTGCGTGAGCACCGTAGAAAGCACTACAAAAGCTAATAAAGAGACAAATAAATTGTGCGTTGCGGTTTGAGTGTGTCACACACAAACACAATTTCCCCTCACCGTGTTAGCAGGGACTTAGGTTGTGGCAAATGGACAACAAAACATCTCAGGGATTTCCTGCGATTCAAACAGCCCCTGAGTCCCCTCACCTCTCCAACCTTACATTCTGTCCACCTCCTCGTAAACTCTTGAAGTAAGGGTGTGGCTCCAAACTTTGTTCAATCATTAATACATCCAGTCTGTGTGTGAGTGTGTGGCAGGTCAGAGGAAGCTCTTTTTGAACTCCTACTTATCACAGCACAAGGGCTTTGTGTTTTTACAGCAGCCCAGTAGACAATGAAATGTGGTACAATGACAAAGATGCAACTACAGCCTTGTCTGTTTGTTAGAAATATATATCAAGCCTATAACTGATTCAGTACTATAAATCAAATGTTGAAGGAGTTTTTGTAATGTATTACTTATCATTCTGAACCCAAAGACCACTTATTCTACAGTTACTCTATGGAAAGCAGCAGTTAGAGACAGCGAAACAACAAAAATGACTGTGACTGTGTGCAATGAACGCGCAGTCTTGTTGCCGGGGATCAGGTCTGTTACTGCTTGCAGTCAGCTGCCGTCTTCACAGCGACTTTGGTACATCAAGATATGCAGTATCTTGATAATATACTAATGCAATAATGCACTGTCTGCAATAGTGACATAACAATACAATAATAATTGAGCAAAAACTGAGTTCAACCATCACCTCAGAGATTTGAAACAGAAATGTAGAATTTAAATGAAAAAATGAAATAAAATCACTGGTTAGCCATAAATTTTCCTAATTGTAAAGACGTCACCGTACGGGAGCATGCATTAAATACCAGCAATCATTCATGTATTTTTTTTATATCCTGTGGCTTTTTTCACGGTTTGTTGACATACTGCGTAGGTGTGCACTTGACCAGCTGATATCGACATAATGGGGGAAACATCTGGCTTTGACTATTGTTAACCTGTAGTTTGAATACTGGACATTTCCCTGTTTAAATCATAAGAACTGTCACTATACAGAGATGTGCTTCTGAATGTGGATGATTCTGATTTTGTAATGCAGTTCTGCAAGTGTTGAGTAATGTAAACAACCAATCGGTGTACACGCTTCAAACGTCAAAATTGATCATTTGATTTTTTTTATGACACAGCAATGGTGAGTGTTCCCACCTCCTGCTCTTTGTAACTTAACGCGATCTTTCTGTTTTCGTATTTTGGACATGATTTTGGAGTCCACCTTCGCAGTAGCGATTGACCGCAAAATAAAGCTACCGTAAATGTACAACCCTACATCCGGTCTTAAAACAGGAAGTTAGCATTTTCTCGTGCACAGGGTCTATGCCTCACCTCATTGGTTTATTTATGCATTTAACTATGCAGCATTTAGGTTACAAAAAGAGTGACTTTACCTACTCTTGGGCTAATTAGTGTTACCTTGGGTGTTTGGTACCAGACTTTTACGGGGGTGCAAGCCTTTTCAATAAACTGTTCAACAGCCCTGTGGCATTACTCATCCTCTCCTCAGTGGTCTACCCCGCTGGGTGGATACTGCTGGTACAGATGAGGAGGGGCCGGTTGGTCTCAGCTTCAGTATTATTATCATATTATATTTTTGTCTTACTTATCAGACAGTAATATATCAGCAGCTGGTATATACTGTGCCCTAATCCCTAGTTAATATCATCTCTGCATAGTATTATCTGTGTACCTTTCAAACTTGGCTGAATTTAGTTTTGTAGTAGAGGAATGCATGTGTGCCTTTCAAAGTAATGGTTTTATGTCAGTATTAAGCATGCATACATATATTTTTAATTTAAAAAAATGAGATAAAATAGGTCAGTAAAATATATTTGTAACAGTTAAAAGAGGCAAGCGTACTTGTTGTTTTTATGTAATTGAACAAAAATATTAACAAAAATTAAAAAAGAGACAGAATTGTACCAAGTCTATGCAACTTTTTTGGTGCGACACCTCATTTCTTTATATTTTGATAGGGAAATGGGGGAAAAGTGCAGTTATTAAGAGTATTTATTGAAACATGTACAAACATACATGGAAATATGTTATATAAGGCAAAACAGAGTTTGTACTATTCTAGAAAGCTTGAAAATCAGTATTTGACCACCGTTATTCTTCAACAGAGCTTGAACTCTTTTAGTGAGGCTTTCTTGTTATTTCTTTAAGTTGCCTTCAGTAATAGTTCTCCAGGCTTCTTGACGAACATTCAAAGCTCTTCTTTGGATGTTGGCTGCCTTTTGGTCTGTTGAGGTCCGGGCTCTGGGGAGGCCAATTCATGACTGTTGTTCTATCCAGGTATGTTCTTACTGCACTGACAGTGCGTTTGGGATCATTGTTACACTGAAATTGCATTCATAATTCCATCAATTTAAAGTTCTCTAGTACTACTGGTGAAATGTAGCCCCAAACCATGACAGAGGCTCCTCTGTGCCTAAAGATAGCATTTTAAATTGTTTTTAAGTTGTAGGTTGTGTGTAGACACAACAGAGGTTCATCCCTTGAGTTAGTTCTCTTTTTTATGGTTAGATAATTCAGAGGTTGGTGTTAAGTGGCTTAATAAACAAACTATGAAATCCCTTCAGAATGCCTGGACAAGGAAGTCTGGCTCTGGCTTGGGAAGAAAATTTATAGATATGAATGGTGGTGCGAGACTTTTACACAGTACTTAATGTAAAAAAAGAATAAATTCAGCAAAATTATTACGGTTGCAATCAGAGAGTAAATACACATATAGTTTATGTGAAAATGTGAAGAGAAGAGACTGTATATAAAACACATGGCTGCACTGATATCACTAGTTTATGAACTTTTCTCACCAAAATTGGAGCACAGTCTTCTTGGATGGGTCCACTGGAGAGCAGTACTGTAGATAACACCTTGAACTTAGCCTTGTTGTCACCCACCTGGCACCGTTCACACTACCTTATCTTTGAACGCGAGGCCAATATGTAGCTCATCTATTCATCAGATCTGGAGGGCACCAAACCTCTTCTGGAAAACCCGTTGGCACAACAGAACATCGGGGAGGTGTTTGGTGCTCCAAATCTCTTTGAAAGAAAAGTGTGTGTATCTGTGTGCGTGCAGTTGTAGCCACATGGAATGTGTGTTGTTTTACGAGTGCTCCTCAGCCGCCTCTTGGCTTGTTTTTAGGTTGTGATTAAGTTTGAGGAAGCCATCAGATAAATGAGACTTTGTCCAACCGGTAAATGTTTACCATACTTGGCTAGTGGGAGCAAAAATTAAAAAAACCCCTCGTGTAATGTGATCAACTTGTGTAAAACATAGCACAGTAGTATGTTTAAGCGTGTAAGGTACTGGAGCCTGAATTAATATTATTTGAAACTGGTTTCTGAGGAAGAGCAACACAGTAATGTGGATAGATGTTGGGATGGTACACGTACTTCTGTGCTATTAAACACATCTATGCAAACAGACTTGAAGTTGCAGTAGCGCTGGTAGCACTTTGTCTAATTTCTGGACATTGTCTTTTCTTACTCAACCCTGCCTGACACGCTGGTCCCATGGTCTATCCTGTGAGTCTGTGCCAAGGAATTTGTATTTGCAAATGTGTATATGTGTGTGCATATGTGAGTGTAAGAGTGTGTGGGTGCCAAGCCCCTGTGCCCTCCCCTGTGCCCTCCCCTGTCTCCACGCCTGGATGCTAACCGCTAGTGAAGGCTAGCCAATTATCCCCAATCAAGCTACCCTCTCTGGAACTGGTGCGAGAGGAGGCTCCCACTAGAGCTTATACTAGTCATTATGGGGCACATCCTGACATTAACTTTCTTCTTTCCCTCCTTGAGTTTATCTCTCTTCTTTCTTTCTTTTTTTCTTTCTCTTTTCCTTTTTCTCTCCTACCCATAAGTGAATGCCTGATGCAGACATAGCTGAGGCGAAACAGCAATCAAACATACAAACTAAAAGCACATGGGTGCTAATTCATGCCTCCCTAATAATGCATTAAGGAAATTTGGGGATGATGATGGAGGGGGAAAGCGTAGGCCATGCGTGAAGTCATTTGCAAAGGAAAAATGTGTCTTTCTGTGTCAACTGGAAATGCACAGTGCCAAGCATTTGCTCAAAAGTTTGCGTGTCTGTGTGTGGACGTGCATGTGCGCGTGCGTGTTGGCGTACCTACAGGGAAAGGGCAGGGAGGCAGTGAATTTTGGGAAATGTCACCCACACACACATTTCTCCTCCCCTCTAGAGACCGGGAGACAGATTGGAGTGAAATCAACTCAGGTAATTTACCCACATAGAGACAGTGATTACCTCTCCCTCAGTCTGTATTTCTACCCTTTCCTACGCTTTCTGATCTCCCAAAGTCTCTGAAATCTTTTGCTCAGGGAAAACAGAAGATCTAATTTGCAGTCCCAGGTCCTGTTCACCGAGAGAGCTTGTCAAGTGTGATGTGAACTGTACAGTGTCATTGCCTCGTCTGTGCTCAGCCAGATCAGCAAGCACTGAGAGAGAGAAAAAGAGGGGGAGAGAGAGACCGGGAGAGGTGTGGTGCCTGTAGGTGATCCACTTCATTCTGCCCCTGTCTTGTTGTGACAGGACCGGCATTAAATGGAAGGAGTCACTGACGGAGCAGTGACAGGCCCAACCCTCTACCCTTCATCTGTGTGCGTGGGCGTTTGTATTATGTGTGTCTGTGTGTCTGTGTGTGTGTGTGTGTACAAGCCAATATGCAAGCTTCCATACACATTTCTTAGTATCTCACTGGGACCTGACAACTGAATGGCACTTTGTCCCACTGCTCATCAAGCGGTCGCTACGTTATGGTAATGACAGTCTTAGCGCTGTGCAATAAAGTGCACTTTCACTGGATTTCCACATATGCTATTTATGTGTCAAGGAGCTGGAGAGTGTGTGTGCAGAGCTACACATTTGCGATCAGGTTATCAATTATCAGGAATCACCACGCTGTTTTTTTAAAATTGCACTCTGTGTAAATGTCACAGAGGGTTAAAAACCCCATGATCACCCTTTTTCCTTGTGAGATCAATACCTGTGTTTTTTCAGACACTCGTTGTGTCTGTGTGCGCGTTTGTGTATTTGTGTGCTGGCGAGCACCAAATGTTTGAAGATAAGCTCTCTTTCTCTCCGTTTCTTTTTCGAGCCAATTAGGTGTGTCTTTTAGCAGAGATTTGGGGTATAAGTTGAACATCAGCACCCTTCATTGTTGAAAGGCACATCTCAAATTAGTGAGCGCCCGCCTCCCCCCACCCCCACCCCAATGCCCAGCCTATCACCATCCTTCCCTTCTTTGCTCCTGTGAAGACACAGAGGCCCCTGGGGCCCTAAAATGTCTCCACATGCTGGAAATTGAATCAAACGGCATCAATCAAGACACCCTTTCTCCCTCCTCCTCCCCCCCGTTCACTCCTTTTTGCTCTCACCCTTTTTTTTTTGTCTGTGTTTGGTGTCTCTAAGCAGTCTGCCAGGTTTTATAATCGGCACCACTAGGCAGCACAATTGGATATGAAGTCAAAGAAAAGTACTGTAAAGAGTATTTTGAGATTGCCGATGCTTTGAATTAGTGTTCGTTCATTTAAGTTAGATTGCTGGCGACAGTTTTTTTTTTTTTTTTTTTTTGCAAGTATTCTATTGGCCCAGCGTCTTACAAACCCCATCCTGCTCACACGCACACAATCACACACACATGCACACACACATAGTGATATTATTATCCTCCTCTTCTGTGGCTCTCTGCTGTAAAATGAGTTTGCCCCAACTCCATTAAAACCCGCGCCAGCCTCTCCCCTGACGCTGCTGCCCTATTTGCATGTGCTAGTGAGCCACTCCACGGAATGAAGGATCTCCTCTCTTCCTCCCCTCCTCCTTCGCTCTGTCCCACCGGAATGCGCGATAAGTGGGCAGATGACATTCACGGAGAAAGACTGCAATAAAGTGACTCTCCCTCCATCTTCTTCTATCCCCTTTTCCCTTCTTCCTCCTCTCTGTGCCACCGCATCAGAGGCAGAAAGGGGATATTGCGAATGACACGGGCAAATCAGCTGTAAATGGGCACTAATTTGATTGACATCTGGGCTGCTGTCACCGAGGTGGGCGAGGACAGGGCCCAGCCAGCAGACATCAAGCGGCATTTACCCAGTGCACAAAAAGCCAGCTTTCAACTAAATCACTTCTTGTCCACTGGGCCCTCCCTCTATGTCCCTCTTCCCCTTCTCCTTCACTCCTCCTGTATCTCCCTCCCCAGCTCCCGCCACCCACCACCAACCAACTCGCCAGATTCTAATTGCGTGTGTCCTTCCTCTCAGTGCAATTTTCCCATTACCGCCACAAGAGCAGCCACACAGCTCATCTGAAGCGAGGTTGTCTCCGAAATATGTAGCGCCAGGTTAACCCTTCAGTAGCTGCAGAGAGCCACCCATGAACACGGGCTACATGGCGGAGAGAGGAAGTGTGTTGTGATGTCTGAGCTTTAAAAAATACACGTCATTCAAACCAGTTTTGCACATACAGGACGCATAAACTCTTCAACTCTAGTTTATTTTTTGTAGCTTGGTTAATCCAGTTTCATAACGAAATAAAAGCTTAACTTCTTTATTTTCTCCTTTTTCTTCTCCCCATATGTGCCTCCTCCTGCCTCTCACTTCTAAAGGTAAGTTTCTATTTTCCTTTTGTTCTCCCAGCAGATGCGTCAGTGATAGGCCCACAGAGCTCACTACTGTTAACTCTCATGCTAAGTTAAGCATAGCTGAAAGGCACTGTGCATGTTGACTTACAGGCCATACACACACTCATCACAGCATATTTAATTCAGAGCATCATGTGTTTCTCTCTCTCTCTTCTCCTTCCCTTACTTTTTTATTTATGTCTGTGATGTTGGATTGTGCCAACAGCAATGCCAAGGGCAAACAGCAGATGCTCCCGTGGCAATGAGATGCTTAGAACTGCTGTGTCATTACAGCACACACGATTCATAAATGTGTGGCAATTTTCTCACGTGCACTTAGTCCCTAAACTTTTTGTGACAGCACAAATCAAATTTATAGACAGAAAGAAACACAAATGTAGCTTCCGGGTTGGAAAAATTAAGCGTTCCGTATAAAGGCCACCGGATGGCAATAGCTGTGGTTGCAAAAAGACTTTTGGCCCTATAGAAGTGTGTGCAAAATTCGGCTTTCCAACTTGACTTCTGTAAACACTTTTGTGCCGATTTTAATGTCTGAGTCACTCATTTTTGGTCCATGCTCAATACATTTTTTTGCCTGTTTTGTAAATCTTGGTCACGTCACACTTCAAAAGCTAGGATTATCTAATATTAAACTATATGTTCACCACAACTCATCATCCAGTGGGTTGTGATATTAGAGATGGCAATGACGAAAACGCTAAAAACGTGAAATCAGAAACCAGTGGATGATGTCACAGTAGCTACATCCATCTTTTATACTGTCTATGATTTTAACCTGCCCAACAACCAAGTTCTTGTAATGTGTAATTGAGGCAATTTGTGAATTGAGCAGTTAAGTGTCCACACGGAGGAACTGAGAGTGCTGATGAGTGTCTCATAAAAATCATAAGGACACAAAAATCCAAAGATGAAGAAGAACTAAGCAAGACTTAATGGATAAGTTAAACAAACAGCCATAAAAAAGTTTATGTGCATTTTAGAGCAATATGAAACTGTTAATCATATTCCTTGATAATTAAATCTCGGGTTCTGTTGGTTTAGTGCTGCTGCTGTCTGTTGGGCTGCAGCCTCCCCTTGGCAGAGGCGTAACGTCTTTGAACCAACCAGTAACTTCAGTTGTACATTAATAAAACAAGAATGATCTGTTTGATAAACTAGTATTTCTGCTGCTCACTAACAAGTCCAGTATAATGTCTATTATAGGGTACGATAAGGACACCAAGAAAAATATGTAAATGGACAGAAGACAAAATTTTGGAACTTCTGCTGCTAAGCCTAGATCCTGAAATCGTCTGGTAATTTAATTTATGACCAAATTATAAACCACCTTCATGACTTGCTTTAACCCTTGCTTCCTGGCAATTTGGTGACATTTCCCAGAGGTTCTGAAAGAGATGTGTATTAGAAGACTGCCATCCAAAAGCTTTTTATCTGCACAAAGGTTTTTTTTTTTTTTTAGATTGTTTACATCTTAGATAGCTATTAGAGTGATGGGCTTTATCGGAAAAATTACATCCACCAGTGTCAGTAAATCACAACCACGAGGCTTGTAAAATGACCACTGCACTTTTTGTCCAGCATTCTAGTCTTAGCCTGACTGTAATATTACAGGGAATCAATAAATAGAGAGTTGATTTATTTTGGAGAAAAAAAATCTCTTATTTCAAAATAAATTAACTTACCCAGCCCACCAACTTCCTGTCCACATCTTCATCCAAAAAACACGAGGTCAGCGGTGAGAGGAGATAAAGCTGCATGCTTCATTGCCTGCTTGCCAGCATGTCTGCAAAACCACCAGGTGAAAGACTACCTGAACCCTCATTGTTAATTGGACCAGAAATAGACCTGCAGCTGAAATAATTGATGGGCAATTACATGAGGCTACTGTTATATGTGGACACACGCTAAATGCATTTACCTGCAAGCTCAGTAATTACCAGGTGGAAAAGGAAGCAGGTATCCCTCATACTCGCCTCACACAAGAAGACTACCTTGAAGGGGAAATCGGACAAATGTAGGGATTGTTTTGATTTTTATAGGCTAAGTCACCAAACTTTTTGATTGCACCTCATCAAAACATACAATTCTGTATGTCAAGAATATACAGTCACATAAACAGTAAGCAGATTACTATACACATGAAATATTTCTACATTAATGGGAACGCTTGAGCTTCAGTGGCAACAACTCAACACTGTTAAGTCCTTTGCTGAGGTCAGTGAAAGATCACGGATATGCTCCCACCAGTATCAACTGCCAGTGTGAAGGGATGGAGAAAGCAACTGTTCGGTCTATCTGACATCCCTGTGTGGGTGTCGCTGCTATGTCATCATAGGAATGCCTTTCTTTATGTAAAACTCTCTTCTGTAACAAATGGTAAGCTTTTCTATTGTTTTCTTTATCAATTTATACAATATAATAAATATATTATCAAGTTAGGTTTCCTGCCAAATTAAGGTTGCCCATGTTGGTTATTTTAGAAATAGTTCTTAAAAGCATTAGCTAACGTTTTGGCTATCGCTAACTGAATGTTCAGACGTCATAGGTCAGTTGCGATGTTGATCTTGGACCAGCATTGTCATAATAACGTACCCACTCTGCCTTGTTCTCATGTGGAATCTGTCTCTCTTTAGCATCTCACTTGATTTTTCCTTCTTTGTTCTAGTTATTATCCCCACAGTTGCTAAAGCAGAGGTGTCAAACCTGTTTTAGCTCAAAAGCCACTTAGAGACCGGTTTCATCTCAAGTGTTCTGGAGCCGTAAAACAATTTTTTCCATTACTTCAGTGGAAGTAAGTACAAGTGTGCTCTGAAAATAGATGATGAACAGTCCATAATGTTTTAAGGAAATGCACACAATCCCACTATCTGTGCTTTTACACATCCTCTTAACCAGTTGATGGCAGAGACACCATAAGTGCAACTCCTTCGCCCCTCGCCATTTCCTGTGTGGTGTGGTAGGCTATTGCTAAATATGTAATGTCGTTGTCGTCTTTGTCAAACTAGGCGTTTGGAAAACCACTCTCGTGATATGAGCCATTCTTAAACAATTTGCAAACAGCTGCCTCGGTTGAAAAATAGAGTAAGTCTAAAAACGATTCTCTTCTTCTCCATAAATTTTTCAACTGTGCAAAGCCATGCTTTTGTCAGATCAGACGCTTTGGTGGTTCTGGGGTGTGCGTCGCATGTGTGACCCCCACTGTGCTAGCAGGCTTTGATGCTTGAATGTGAACAAATATTTTACTTTGGACCGCTTGCTTTTGTTTAACTGGTCATTCTGCATGTTTATTGATATGCATGAGCTTGTATTTGATTTTTTTTTTTTTTGTTTTGTTATGGGTTAAGAGTGCTAGCAAAGTTTAAGGTAACAGATTACATTTTTGTTGTTGTAATATGATGCATTCATTTTGCAATTCGAGTACCAAATGTTTGGTTACTAAAGAAAAAGAAGAAGTATTATTGTCTGTATTTTACTGAATTCTCCCGTTTTCCTGGGTATAACTGTAAAGCAATTAATTACAAGCCTTCATGGGTTTGTCGCAGTGTGGCTGCTGCCAGTCCGAGTCAGGCTGTGATTGTTTGGAGATGGGTTGACTCCCACCAGGCAACTTGATCGGTGACTGATTGCAACTATATGGAATCTCAGAATTCCTAGTCACAAGGAAGACACCGTATGATTTATAAATGGGCGACACTTACACAGAGATGGCAGACAGGATGACCTTTATGTCATGAAACTGCAACGGCAAATCGTGCGTGAGTCCATTACAAGAAATTGCAAAGAATTCTACTTTAAATTTCAAGAAGCAATTATGGAATTATGTCACCGAGCTGCAGCTCACGAAAGGTAGTGTCTAGTTTTTAACAGAGCTAAAGGGGTCACGCCAAGCTCGAAAATCGTTAACACGGTTGCATAACCATTTACCTTTTTTGCGGCGGTAATCTCATAATGTGACACATTACTTTTAACACTGGATGCTAATATTAAAACAGCATTGCTCAAACAACACTCAGCACCAGTTTTGCCCTTTGAAGAGAAAGGTTGGCAAAAAACCTTGTCGTGTTAGCCCTAACACTGGCCCCTATCACGTCTAAGAGCATTACTTATATGACACGTGCTTCATTACTGGAAGATAAAAAATAGGGGAGACAGTTTGGACTGGAGGACAGGAGGAAACAGATTACAGATACACACATAAATATATTTACAGACACACACAAGCCATTAAAGGAATAAAACCATGTTTTAGCTTTGTAGAAACTGTCTAATATGTTTAATACTCTGGATTTTTTTTTCAAGAGAGCTGGAAAAGATAAATCCGGGATGTGAGCGAGCAAGAAAACAAGGTTGTCCATTAGTCAGCCGCTGTGATAGCCTAAAGAAGCCACCCCTGGCCCTTAATGGTTTCTCTGCAATAATTGCTACACTACCTCCTCTGTTCCTATTCACTGCTACATGACATGCTTTCACTGGAGCCACTGCCGTGCATGTCCACATCCCAGTTCTAGTCAAAGCATCCCTGAGGAGCATTGTGCTTTACACGTGTTGCTCTAATAGACAGGGTCCAGGTAAAGATGGGAGTGAATAGAAAGGGCTTTTTTTGCTGCCTCAGTCTCTTTCCCGCCCTCTACTGCATTTCTTTAGCCCTCTCTTCTCCTCTCTTGGCTGCAAGCTTTATTGATGCGTAAAGTAAGCTGTATTCATGTACACAAGTTAGAGGCTCTCAACGTGTGAAGGGCCATGTTTCTCCCGTGCGCTCTTCAGAAAACACAGGAGTACATCTAATGGTTTGGATAAGCTAAATGTTTTGGAGACTTTTCAGGTTTCTTGGTAAAGTTCTGACCCTTTTGTCCGCCGTCGCACTCTGAAATAGCCTACTTCTCTCACACCTTGTGTCACTGTGAGGGTCCTTATACTTATGCGATGCGTATGTGTTTGTGTATATGTGTGTGACAGAAAGAGAGAGAGTGAGAGACAGGATGAGAAAATTGAGAGAGAGATGAATAGAGAGTCTCACAGGTCCTCCAACTCAGCCCAGGTTAATGGAAACCATTATCACACACAGCCACTCTGTCTGTACAATCAGAGCCTCTCTCTCTCTCTCTCTGAGGGAGGCACTTTGTCACACACACACACACACACACACACACACACACACACACTGAATATATTTGTGCCGTATTCTTCAACCCTCCCTGCTTGTTTAGCTTCCTACTGTTCGAGCTGCTCCTCAGCATGTGCAGGAGAGGCTAATTGTTTTAGCATGTATCTGCCTGTCTTATTTGGTGCACAAAGGCACACTAGGGGTCATTTTACTGACAATACACAGAAACTGTTAGCTTGCAGCTCCAAGTCAAAATCCCCACTTTTTCTTTTGTTCTTCTCAACAGTTTTTTTTCTCTTTCCGAAACCTGGAAATGCTTTCATATCAAGCAGCGAAAGCGGCCCAACAAACAGATTTTCTTCTTAAACAGCAAGTTGATTTGCCTGCTACATTTGCTGTGAGGCACAAGGCAGCATCAAAGATTTAGTGATATGTGAGGCATGCTTAAATGAGCCTACCAGCTGTTTTCTGTTGAAAAATCTGGACAGCTTTTGTTTGTCTATTTTTGTGCCATTAAGACTGTAAAAAATGTAGCGATGTTTTTAAAAAAGAAAGATATAAAACCTGCCCACAGTGGCATTATCACTAAAAAGGCAGTCTATTGAGTACACTGGTTGCAGTGTACTAAATGACAATGTTACAAACAGGATAAAAGGAGCACAAGTACAGGTAAACTCAGACTGAATTATTACCTGAATGTGCAGCTTCTCTCAGCGTTACAGAGCTTTATGAGCGTTCTGGCCCATTTTTTAGCACTCTGGCCAGCCCGCAGCTTTACAGTTTTGTTTAAGTCGTTTTAAGCTTCAGCAGGCAGCTGTTTTCAGTGAAAGGGCTGTAAAAATCTCATGTTCTGCACTTAACCTGATCAGCTCCAAACAGAAGGCAGTTAGCGACTAGCTAGCAAACACAGTAAAGCATTTAGCGGTTACAGAGTGAATGAAACACCAATATTGGATTAACAGTCACCAGAAGCATGATTCTGAATGGACAACAAGTTGTCTCTGTAACTGCAGGGTGCACAAAAAAACAACCGCTTGCTAACCATTTCTTTATATTGAATTAAAGGGTGATGACATTGTT
This sequence comes from Neolamprologus brichardi, assembly GCF_056152115.1. Lineage (NCBI taxonomy): Eukaryota > Metazoa > Chordata > Actinopteri > Cichliformes > Cichlidae > Neolamprologus > Neolamprologus brichardi. Next base: position 14,225,896 of record NC_142109.1, read on the forward strand.
TTTACAGCGTTTTGTTTTTGTTTTTTTTGTTTTTTTCAAATGACCCTCTGATTCTGCTTCTGGCAAATAATGTGTGTTATTTCTATGAATTTTCCACATTTCACATGACATTCTTTGTCATTACATGACATGCACAATGTTTATGGTTAGGATAAGGGTCAGAGCAAAGGAGTTATTCATCACACCACATGTGGTACTGTGCAGAAGTCTTGAGCTGCCCCTTATTTCCTTTTATAACATATATACAATTGTTATGTAACTAGGCCAATTTCCGGTCGAGTGAACGCTGGCGCGTTTGGCTGCCGCTGCTCACCGGTTATTTTTATTATCTACGATTACTATTTTTACTATATTTTTTTTTTAAGTTGCTGACAACAATTTAAATCAAGTATCTAAGGCGCGACCCGTTTTGACTTGTTTTCGCAATATTTGCGGGCTTCTATTGCTTGCGCTGCAGCTGTCAGCTGGTTGTTCGGTCCTGTTCAGTGCTCGGCCCTGATTAAGATGCGGATTCCCAAGGTGTTGGTGTGGCTCGTGCTCACCTGGGTTTTTTTATCCATCATTCATCACCCGGCGACAGCTCTTCTCCAGTATTCTGCTACGGATCTTTTGCGGCTCCGTTTTTGCCTGGCTGTCTCTCCACCTGTGGCTCTATACTTCTACCCGGACATCGCCTTCCAGCCCCGCCGCAGGTATATCCACCGAGGGCTTCGGCGGACGTTCAACATCAATGACACTAACCCAATATTTTCCATCTGGTCAAAAACTCATCGTCCTCCCTGCAAGACTGACCGGACTGTCGACCACAGTGTGCTGGCCCACCTGGCTAGATCAACTAAGCCTACTGTCCGGCATGGTAATTCCAGCATCAAGTTTGGTCTATTAAACATCCGCTCTCTCACTGGTAAAGGACATCTCGTACATGATCTCCTCTGTGATCGTAAGTTGGACTTTCTTTGTTTGACTGAAACATGGCAACAGCCTAATGACTTTGTTTCTCTCAACGACTCTACTCCATCTGACTTTGTTTACACCTGTCAACCTCGCATCTCGGGGAGGGGCGGAGGTCTCGCGATAATTCACCGGAGGCACTGGAAAGTGCTCCCTGTCTCTGCCCCTCCCTCCCATTCATTTGAATACACTGCACTACAGCTCCCTGGATCTACCCCCACCATCATATGTACTGTTTATCGGCCACCTAAGCCAAACAAGGAGTTTTTAAATGAATTTTCTGCTCTTCTCACTCACTTTTCTGTACTTTCTCCAAATCTGATCATTGCTGGTGACTTCAATATTCATATGGACAATGATAAAATCCCTCTTTCCAGAGAATTTACCTCCTGCCTGGAAAGTTTTGGGCTTCTACAGTACATAAAATTTCCTACCCATTCCAAAGGTCATATCCTGGATTTGGTCTGTTGCTCTGGCATTACCCCCACCCATTGTAAAGCCACATTGTTTCCCCAGTCTGATCATATGTTTATTTCTTTTGATGCAAACATAACCGCTTCCAAAACCTGTATCTCTCGTAATATCACTTTTAGGAAAATTAGTAATATAAACCCAGCTGCTTTTTCATCTGCCGTCCATGACCTTCCTATCAACAGCTCCTCAACCCCTCATGAACTCGTTTGTCATTATAATGTCAACCTTCATAGCCTTCTTAACATATTTGCTCCCCTTAAACATCGAACTGTCTCATTTTCCCGTTCAGCTCCATGGTTTACCTCCGACCTGCGTCACCTTAAAGCTAAAGGACGCCAACTCGAACGTCTGTTCAAGAAAACCGGACTTACTGTACATAAAGAAATGCACAACAATCATGTTTTGTTCTATAAGGACTGCATTGCCTCAGCCAAGTCTGCTTACTACTCTGGTTTAATTAGTTCTAATGAAGGTAACTCCAGGTCCCTCTATTCATTATTCAGTAAAATTACAAAACCTCCAGACACATTCCCCTCTCATATGTATTCTGTTGATTTTTGCAACTCTCTTATCTCTTTTTTCACTTCTAAAATCTCAGACATTCACCGTCAACTTAACTCTTTAGGAGCTTCTGACTCTGAAGTAGACTTCCTGGTTCCCCCACTGTCTTCCTGTCAGTTATTTTCAAGCTTTACTCTTCCCTCCATAACTGATGTATCTAATCTCATTAAAAAATCTAAGTCATCCACCTGTCAACTTGACCCTCTCCCCACTGTGTTAGTTAAAGCCTGTCTTCCCTCGTTAGCTCCACTCATAACCAATATTATTCATTCCTCCCTGAACACTGGAATTGTCCCTGAAGCACTGAAAAAAGCTTCCGTTATCCCAATTCTCAAAAAGCCTGGTGCAGACCCCAATAACTTTGATAATCTTCGCCCTATATCAAATCTCCCCTTTATTTCAAAAATTCTTGAAAAAGTTGTCGCCGCCCAGCTTCATTCACATCTCAATGACCATAATCTCTATGAACAATTTCAATCTGGTTTCTGCCCCAATCATAGCACAGAAACTGCTCTGCTAAGAATTACCAATGACCTTTTGATGGCAGCTGATTCTGGTCTCCTATCCATCCTCATCCTTCTTGATCTTAGTGCGGCGTTTGATACCATTTCTCACAATATTCTCCTGAACCGGTTAGCTTCCATTGGTATTAGTCACACCCCCCTTGCCTGGTTTACCTCCTATCTCTCAGACCGCACTCAGTTTATCCAACTTAAATCCCATTCTTCAACTCTCTATCCTGTTTCTGCTGGTGTGCCCCAGGGTTCAGTATTGGGGCCTCTTTTATTCATTATTTATATGCTTCCTCTTGGTTATATATTCCGAAAATATAATATAAATTTTCACTGTTATGCCGATGACACCCAGCTCTACCTTTCTTCTAAACCCAATTCATCCCTCCCACCTACCTCCCTCTCAGACTGTCTTATTGAGATTAAATCCTGGTTCTCCTCCAATTTCCTCAAACTTAACAGTAATAAAACTGAAGTTTTACTTGTTGGCACACCATCTATTCTAACCAAATCCCACAGTTTTTCCATTAACATTGAAAATTCTCCCACCCTTCCCTCCCCTCAGGTTAAGAGTTTGGGTGTCATACTTGATAATACTCTCTCATTCCAGTCTCACATTAATTACATAACCCGGTCTGCTTACTTCCACTTACGTAATATTAACCGATTACGCCCCTTCCTTACTCCCCATGCTGCTGCCATCCTTGTCCATAGTCTTATCACATCCCGTATTGATTACTGTAATTCCCTCCTATTTGGTCTCCCTAAAAAGTCCCTTCATAAACTTCAACTTCTTCAAAATTCTGCAGCTCGGATCATAACCCATACTCCGTTAAGTGCTCATATCACCCCAGTTCTCCAGCAGCTTCACTGGTTGCCCATAGAAGCCAGGATAAACTTTAAAATCTTACTTTTCACGTTCAAATGTATCCATAAATCTGCTCCTGCATATTTGTGTGACCTGCTCCATATCACCACTGTTTCCCGCCCTCTCAGATCATCCTCTGCTTTTCATCTTACCGTTCCGCCCTCACGCCTTATCACTATGGGGAGCAGAGCTTTCAGTTGCTCTGCTCCCCGGCTCTGGAACTCTCTTCCTCCTGCACTAAGAAATATTGACACCCTTTCCGTATTTAGGACACAGCTCAAAACACACCTGTTTAGACTGGTTTATTCGCTTTAATGCTGATTTTTATCTGTTGTCACGCTCTGTTTTGTAATTTTAACTTATTTTATGTATTTTATGACTATTCTTCCTTTTATTAATTGTGTTTTTTGTAAGGTGACCTTGGGTTTCTGAAAGGCGCCCTCAAATAAAATGTATTATTATTATTATTATTATTATTTTACTTCGAAGAAGCTAGATGTTGGTGTGATTTTTTTAAAGGTGGTTCTGAGCAATATTTCTCCAGGCTTACTGAAGGTTTATCCAACATTTTTTCTTGGGCATTGACTGCTTTTTTACTCATTTTCAGTCCAGTCTTTTTTGAGAATTTATTAAAAATGTTTGATAATCCACTTAATACTGAGCTATTAATTGTTCAAGCATAAAAGAGGCATCTGACTCAAGAGAACAAGTGTTCTAGTATCTACACATAACAGAAAAATTAGATAAGACCCAGTTTTGAGTTGTACCTTTAGGCACTTTGTTACTGGCCTGTCGCAAAACACATAAATTGATCCCATTTGTTTAGTTGAATCTATAAAAAATGCCAAAGATAACAGTTTGACAGGCATAAAAGTTTATTTTTGTACCAACAAGATTTCCAAAGACTTATTAGCTAGAAACTTGACACACCCCAGTATGGTGTGCGCTGTATCCTTAAAAAGTTTGAGGAAAGTTCAGAAGTGGAAGACAAAAAAAGATGTCAGTTCTAAAAAACACCTATAGCAGACTAACAGTATCTGAATATCATTTTCTTAAGAAGCTACATTTTGCTGCTCCCTTATTTATAAAGGGTCATAGCAGATAGCGTTGCATACTTGATTTGGCAGATTTTTGTCCTGGATACCCTTCCTAATGTAACCCCCAAGGCATTAAAGTCACGTGCTTAAGAAATAGGAATAACTTTAACACAAAAACTGACACGGGACCTGAAAAATGTATCTTTATCAGTTGATCCATACTTTGTGTTGGATTGGTTATGCAGGAATTTGCCACAAAGGAAACTTGAAGACAGGTTGCAATTTAGTCTAAAAATATTTTGCAATTTCATCAGACCTAACAGATTTAAATTGTTAAAATGATATACTGGCAATTTATAATAATATCTCGGATAGTATCAGATTGCACACAGTAAAGCTCAGTGTCACTAGGAAGAAAGGAAAAAGAAAGAAAGCTGCATTGGTGTAAAAGCAGGACTCACACTCACTCGAGCTTAAGTACTTTTGCGTGCACTGTTGCGCACTTGGGAATTAGCGCCCTGCTCCCCATCTGTACACAGCGTGTGCTCTTTGAATGTGTGCATATGGACACATGGCACTGTGTTTTTGTTGATCACGTCTCAATCAGAGAGGACTTGACCCATCGCAGAAGCCACATTATTGCATTCTAAACACACATCCACACTTCAGCACGCACGCATGTAGAGACACGCACACAAAGCGGTAACCCTGCATTCCCCTGTAAACAGTTTACAGCCCCTTCCCTCTCCCTTATGCAGACACAGGCCAAAGCGTCAGTGTTGTGTTCAGCTAATCCCACTGTTTAGCCTTTGTTGGCGGCCTCTAGCAAGGACTCTGCAGCTCATGTCCTGAGGGGGAAAAAAAAACAGTCTTTCATTTGCATGCATATGTGAGTTTGTCGCACACATTAAAGGCCTCCCCTTTACCTCACTGTGCCGCACTAATCTTCATCTATATAAATCTTAAAGTTTGTTTGGGTTCTGTCTCTCCTCCACGAACCCGTCTGCCCCTTTGCAGCCCCATTTGTTTAGCTGAGCATGTGCTTGTTTTCTTGCCATTCTCTCCTTGATTGAGATTGACCCCAACATCTTCACAGCCTCACACACACTGACACACACACACACAGCTCCTGACTGTGTATAGACACCGTGTGGTTTTGGCTTGCTTTGTGCAGCAACAGCCCAAGGTAGGAAATGCTGTTTAGATTAAGTGTGTTCTGATGTCCTTTCAGGCCTTGTTCCTGCTGGATCACTCCCCGTTTGTACCACAAGCCTCTCTAACACTACACACGGAAACACCAGCGGTTTAGGGTTAAGCACGGGACACAGGAGTTTGCTGTTGCAGGGCCACATCTTCTGCGTTACTCTCATTCATGGAAACATTATGCATGTTTTTGTGTTTATAGCAATGTTCAAGTGCTTATCTTTTGGCTGTATACTCAAATGTTTCTAACGCAGTCTTTCTTCATTGTGTTTTCTGACTGAACAGCTCAAATAAAATCGCGTTTTACATATGTGCGGGTTCTGAACCTGAATTATTTTCATGTTATTTCCTTGGAGGTGCTCATTACTGCCAGGCACTGAAGTCCAGCCAACTAGGGCACCTAAATAACAGCTATCAGAAGAAAGGAACAGATATCTGATGCCTGCTCTATGTTTTATTAGTGGAGAAAAGGAAAGATTTGTGTCCATTAAGTCAGTGTGGGCTCCAGATTCTCTCTCAACAGGCAGTCTTTAGCTGTTAATTTTTTCCACATAATCAAAAAAAGAAAGAAAAGAGGCCTCAGTAGGTGATGTGTGCGGGAAGGGGCACTCGTCAGGATCTAAGGGATCTGTTGTATTTAGCCGGAGTATTGGTGTCAGACATTGACATAAGCTTGGTGTGAGTGCCTTTTGTTTTTAGCTGTTTTTCTGTGATGAAATCCAACTTTTTCTGACTGTACCTTTCCATTTGATCAGCCACGCTATGAGTGAAAGAACAACTTGAGAAAAAAGATGCAGATTTTCAATTAACTGCCACATCTATTTTTTTATGTCTTAATCTTCCAAATTGAAAATAGCCTAAATATCTAATGGAAAATAAGACATATCTTATAGGGCACTCTGGAGATTTAGTGTGCCTCTGCAGTGAAGCGGGGGGGATTCCCAGGAAACAGATTAAAAAGGTAAAATGTCCAAAATTAAAGCAGTGAGGGTGACATGTGATATTATTCTTTAGTAGGATTAAGGCTTGAAAATACTGTATTGCTCTATTCCCACAGTGCAACAAATATTTAGTCGAGTCTTAATGCTAAGTGACCCTGATGACAACTGTGAAGTTGTTTTCTCAGACTTCCCGGAACTACAGTAGTGCATCGTTGTGTTTCAGACTTTCCAAATCACATAAATTGTAATTTAATTAGCTGAAGACACAGCGATAACGTCTCAAATAAAGAGCAGGAACAAAATTAGGGAAAATTACATTCAGAAAAGTCCTGAAGAAATTAGGCCTTATTTTGAAAGGTCCTAGCTCATAGTTAATCTAAATGTGATCTAATCATTTAATGTAAATAAGTGTTTAAATAATCTTATCGTTATTGCTCTTCAGTTTATCCTCTTTTATGATTCAGCGTTAATTATTATATTGTTTCACAGTATTTTTGATAATCTTCACCATTTCTTCACATTCTTCTTCCTAGTTCATATCCTGCGATGCAGGGTCCACTATTTTGCATGCCTTCCTCCACTTCACAGAAGACTCCACTGACCTGACACCACTTTATCCATGCTGTGTTGACACGGAGTCTGGCGTCTGGTAGAGTTTCGCAGTCCGAGGTGACAAGGGACCCGAGGTACTTGAATTGGGCAGCTTTAGTCAGTGGCTTGCCGTCAATAGTGATGGTACTGTTGGTCTGGGGGCCGCATTCAAGGTACTCAGTCTTCTTGATGTTCAGGCGCATGCCGTTTTTGGAGAGCTGGTCTTTCCACGCTTGTGTTTGGGTTTGCAGGGTTAGGCAGTTTTCTGTTTCTGATAGGCACACATCATCTGCATACAGGAGGCTCCACGGATGTGGTGATTGCAGATCAGCCGTCGCGGTGTCCATATAGAGGGTGAACAGCAGGGGCGAGAGGGCCAGGCCCTGGTGGACGCCAATGGTAATCGGGAAGGCTGGTAATGTTCCTGCTGAACATTGGACCGCGCTTGTGACATTACGATAGAGCAGCTGAGTCCATTTCACATAAGCATCCGGGGCACCATGAGCTCGTGGTGATCGCCAAATCAGTCGTGGGGGACCCGATCGAATGCCTTTTCCAGATCCGGGAAGACCATGTGTACCATTTTTTCAGATTATTTATAAAATTATCTACCCTAAGTTCAAAGTGCAAATCTTTTATTGACCTTTTTTTACAGCTATCTATTCCACTGCCTACCTATGCTGTCGTTAAAGCTGCTATCATTTGAATTCTTACCTATCTATTTATTTATTGTTTTTATTTATAGAGTAGGATATACTCCTTTAATTGCTCTTTCATTCTAATGCTTTAGTCTTTTTGTTAGTTTTTATGCACCGAGTACAACAGTGCTTGACAATAATGACCAAAAAAACGTACCTTTTCTTATCACAAGAACCATTTTTAGCAAATGTTTATGTCAGACAAGGGGCTCATCTGTAGTGAAGGTTAAAAAAAGTTTAAGAGAGAAAAGTACCTGATGAAATAACACAAACTGGGAGCCACTTTTCTCAGTAGGTACTGCTTTTTCTGTGTGTATGTGGGGAAGTTGCTGGGTAAAAGTGTGTGATACGGATGTGCAGCAATGACACCTCCCTTGCTTTACCTGTCTCAGTGGTCCCAGCATTATTACCAATACCACCGCAGTACACTCCCTTATCTACAGTGGGAACTGATACAGCAACAGCCGGTACTTACGGGGCACACAAATATATCCACACAGCGCTCAGCAATCTGCAGCAGCGATCCCTGTGGGTCCTCTTCGATGATGCTGGAGTCGGCAGCGTGTGTTGTGGCAGAGGGATGAAAGACGTGAAGTTACTTTGGATCAAATATCAAATCTTGTGCAGCGGTTAATGTTCACACTTGGATAATGAACTATTTGGTCACATCCGTGGATCCCAAAAGATCTGATCAAGTCAGGAGAGGGCAGTCAAGTCCTTCTGTCTGTTTTTGCAATTTACACACACGCACACACACATACACACACCTGCACTGCATACACACATTCCACTTGACTGGAAATCTTCAAGTAACCCCACGTGCCTTTGATTTGTGAGCTCAGCCAATTTGGTCGTACAGGCTCATGATCATTGAAAGTTACTGCTCAGGTGGGGCCAATGGATGTATGGGCGAACGTGTGTGTGCGTGCACTTGTGTTTCTGCGTATGTGTGTGGGCACACTTTGTGTCTGACATTCAGTTTAGTGGCTGAACACATCTGTTCAACTTGCCATGTTAACATTCTCAAGTGGTCTTAGTCACATTAACGCTTTGAACCTCAAAGACTCATGCACTCAGACGTGGTCCATCTGCTATTTAAACTCCAGCAGAACCCAGTAAAGTTAAGATTTATTTTTATGTAGTTGACTCCTTTTCTGTGCGGGTTAAATTCTCCAAGCGGCTAGGGACTTTTACACCTGGTAAAGTGGTTGTAACCTGTTTAAATGGCAGAGCTGATTTCCTCTTTAAACTACTCACATTCAAAATATTTCCCTCCCTTCTAACCTGCTCCTTCCATCTAAACCATACAAATCAATTATTACCCCACCCCCTTTTCCCTCAGTTTTCCTTCCTGCCTGGCTTGCGCTGTTCTTTGTTTGTGTTTAAATGATGAAAGTTGATTTATGTTATGTAGTGCATGGGAGTCTAATGCAGCCACAACCACATGTAGTTATATGCCTAATGTTGTATGTTGTCTTTTGGCAGCAGAGCAGAGGTTGACTATTGTTTCCCCTTTCAGACATGCTCCTATTAATCATGAGTGTGTGTGTCCAGGAGTGTGTATTTGCCACTAAGGAAGAGTTTAAGTAATACTCAGTGCATGGTGAAAGGCCCGGACATATATCAAACCAGGACCTTTGCCGTTCATGTGATGCAAGAGGACACATAAGAAGAAAATGTAGGACTAAGATACTGTGTTATTTTATCTCAATAAACAGTATAAAAATTAACGGTTGTGTGGTGGGTAATATTGTTAACTCACAGAAAGAAGATCCTGGTGTCAAATCCACCTGCAGGGCTGACGCACCCCTCTTTGAAGCTTGCATGCTCTCCTCATGTCTGGGTTACCCCCAGCTACTCCAGCTTCCTCCCACTGTCAGAAGACGTGTGTTGGGTTAACTAGTGATTCTAATTTGGCCGTTGGTGTGAATGCAAGTGTGAACGCTTGTCTGTCTCTATATGTTGGCCCTGGTTAGATGGATGACCCATCCACTCTGCATTCCCCTCTCACCTCACCATCCCGAACTGGATAAGCAGAAGAAAACAGATGAATGGAAATGAAAAGTGAATTTAAATAAAATCCCAGAAAATCTCTTTAATATTTAAGGACATAAATTACTTACAATTTCTTACAAAGCACTTCAAGTACCTTGAAATGCACAGGCCTGTTTAAAATAAGTCATCTAAACAGTTTGGAAGTCACTCATTACTAAGTCCACATTTCATTAATGCTAATGATTTGCCTAATGGTGTTGCTCTCATATTAATAACTGACTATGGAATGTTTCATATTAACATCACACATGGACGCCAGCAGGGTGCTTGAAAAGACGTTTGAACCGTGGTTACAGTAACAACATTATCAACAGAAACTTAAAAGTCTTTTAGTTACAATATAATTAGCTGAACTCTTGACAACATAATGGAATAAACACTTCCTGCCCTAATGAGTGATCCATGTAACCAACGCTTGATCACAAGCCTACACTGCAGGCTACCTAAACAAATCTCAAATCATATTTGTTAAACAGGCTTTCTCTTCCCAAACGTCGAGCTTTTTCTTCTCCAAATTTTAGCCTCAGACACACACACACAGAAACTTGTGAAAACATTAACAGTGGTGTTGCTTACTGCTGTTTGTAGCAGTCTTTCTGTGATCACAGGTGTAGGTCATTTTGTGCAGCATGAAAGCCTGATCTTGCCTAAGGTCCCTAAATGTGTCGGGGGAGCTGTGCTAGCAGAGGATATTCATGCACAGGTGAGACCTGGAAAACTGGAAATAATGTCAGTTTGAGAAAGATCATCAGTTATTTATCAGTTGCATGCTCCTTTCAAACAAAATTTGGTGTTTGTGTGCTTTGCCAGTTCATTGTGACCTGCAGTTTCCCATAACACCTCTCTCTGCATAGTTTTGTGAAACTAGGTTTATCTATATAGGTTATGAGCTGAATCACATGGCCAATTTACAGTCCCCAGTATAATGTGTATGTCTTTGTCTGCCAGAGTACCCAGACAGAAAGGCCCCAGCCAACTGGTGGATTCAAACCCAGGACCCTCTTTGGTATGAGTCAACTATGCTGACCGCCACACCACTGTTCCACCCTATTTCCTTTTTACCTCTGTGGCTTAAACCTACTTATAGTACAACTCAAGCACGGTCGCCCGTCCTTTGTCCGGCTTTGAGCTGGATTAGCAGAATACTCTGCTCATCCTCATCCTCTTAATCGAGAGCTGCTATCCACCGTATTATGCTTAATGACGAGCTCCATGAAAACTGAGTTCAATGGTTAAATAAATCGACACTTTTAGTACATGCATTTATCTGTTGTAAATGATGTTTTTTCTTTTTTTCATACTGGTAGATGTCCCACATCTGCTTTTACAATGCTAACTGTGCGTGTGCATGTAGATGTGTGTATATGTGTGTGTGTGACCATGGAAGAGTCCTATATGGAAGCAATTACTGGCAGTGAGGGCCCTCAGACACCCACAGTGCCTCTCACTATGGCCCAAACGGAATGTATCTCCCTCCCCCTTTTTTCTTTCTGTCTCTCCTTCCCTGTCGTTTTTTGCTACCTCTCTCTTTCTGTACCTCTTTCGCTTTCCTCTTTTCCCTCACTGGATTAAATTACTTTCGTATGAGTCCCAACAAAAGGGCAAGGTGAAACCCCTTTCTATTTCTTTTATTTATTTATTTATTTATTTTTATTGTGAACAATTCCTCCCCACCGCTCTCCCTGCAACCATATTTTAATTCAAATCACACATTACCAATTTGTGCAAACAAGCCCTGAAAATACCAGCCCTAATTAGAGTAAACTGTGCATGTGTGCACTTACATGCGTGCATGCTCACTGTAAAGCCAGTTGCTAGTTAGTATGCACAGCCAGAGCCATGTAGGATGTAAGTTTTTTGGGAGGTCTCTGCGTCTAGTGGGCCGCTGTCGTCTACCTGTTTGAGTGTGAGAGCGTGTGGACATGTGACTGTAATCTGGTTTTTCAGAAGATCCTAATTCAGAATTTAATGCTTGAAAACCAGAAGAAATTAAATTAGTGGTGAAGCATCCACTGAAAAAAAAAAACAAAACAACCCACAGATAAACTGGCAGCAGGCAGTGACAGGACTGCAGTTGTCAGGGTTTGGCAAATCGTTGTCACCCCCTCTCTTGTTACAGTAATGCAAAGCCCAATGAAGGAATATCGTCAGGCCTGCCAGCAGTTTCAATTCCTACGTCTGTGGGAACTGAGAAGTCGGAATTTGCCATGTGTATATCCCTCCAAACTGACTCTAAATGAGATAAATAAGTTCAGACTAAATTGGCAGCTCACGTCCAAAGTGATTACTCTTCCCTTAATGTCTCTTCATTGGAATGGGAGAAGACTTGGCCTGCACGGGAATAGCACGGGTGTGGCAAGGCGGTCTTTTCCAACACAAAGAAGTGACGAGTGATGGCAGCCAGAGTTTACTTGTCAAGGTTTTTATACACTCACACACACATACGCACACACGCAGCATTCTCATATGCTAACTCCGTCCTCTTCAAACAGTTAGTCTCTCACTCCACACTCCTTCAAACTTGGCCTGCAAAGGAGCCTTACATTCCCTTCCCATGAGTCCTAGTGTGGCTAGTCAGCAGAAGGACCCCAGATTGCGCTGGCTGCACCGCCGCCTGCCTCGTTTGGGAGCGTGCCTGGGCCCTTCGTTTCAGTAACCTTGGTTTGCCCCCTCTGTTTGTGAATTCCTGTCGCTCCAATAGGACCACACTGTCCCCAGCAAAATGCTTTCTGGCAGTGGGCAGCTGGACGGACTGGTGGGAAAGTGAAGTGGAAGCTCAGATTGTCTTCCAGGCAAATAAATAAGGCTCGATTGTAGTTTTTCAACCGCAAGTTATTAAACGGCATTGTTTCGACAAAAATTAAAACAAAGGAGAAAAGAGGTTGGGAGTCACAAATCAGCGATGCCATTGTAGATGCAATTAATAATCACGGGAAGCTCAGAGAGCACGTCTTATCTTATCAGATCACTGGCATTTTCTCCTTTACTTTGATATCATATGTTTGGTCCTTGAAGTTGAACTAAGAGTTTTGATTGGTTGCAATAGCTCTCTCACATCCTGTGGCGGTGTTTTGTGTCTGCCAACACCCAGACTCTGGAGTGTTTAGCCTTCACTGCTAGTTCTGCTGTCTAAGGAATTTCATGGGCTAAGTAATTTTTAGTTATGTCTCCCCAGCCCTCTCTCTCTTTGTTTCTTTACACTCTTCCACTCCTTCTTGCTCAAAATCATAGTTATTTGCGGCGTGGCGCTGGGTAGTTTGTGGTTTGCAGAATGGCTGTATTATTCCTGTATTAAGTATCTAGTGTTTCACTTCAGTGTTATAAGAGGCTTCCCTGGCTCAAAATATCAGATTACCTAAAATCATGTAAATATCAGTATCCTCCTTACAGTTTTTCAATAATGCATTTTAGTGCTGATACTGTTTGGAGAGATCTATAACACCGTCTCATTTAAAAAAGGAACTCCAGTGATTATACAAAGATCTTGTGGAGTAGTGCTGCATATGTGGTAAAGGACTACTGAACTGTCAGTGGATTTGCATTGGCGGAGGTGCCAGATTTTGAGGAGGAAGAAAAAAAATGAAATAACAAAGATGATGTCTCTGGCTCTGTGGCACTTTTATTAAAAACACTCCATGCAACCCTAAGTTTTTGACTTATGTGTACCAGGCTATTCTGAGTCAATAACATGTCATATTTCATGCTGGAGAGAAAATGTTCACAATGGACATTTGTATATGAAATATTTATGCAAATAAGTGTAATTATAAGTAAATTGCTTATTCGCAGAGTAAATTTTAAATTTAAAAAAATGTTATTGTAAGTAATCACCTAAGTCTTAAAATTGTTACCTGTAAATGCAATTTATGGTGTTTTATAACTTGTTGCTTCATCAAATTTAGTTCTTTACAAATACACTAAACCACAAGTGCCCAGCATCACCTACAAGTACCAAACACTTTAGTGTTATTCATGTCTGTGTTCTGAAGATTTATTTTATAGTCATATTGGTTCATATAGTCTGATAATTAAGACAGTTTAAGCCTGAAATTATAGCAAAAAAAGTTTTTCTGGCTGTTGATGGTGTTTTTTCATATATGATACATAAAAACAAAAAATAAATAAAAAAAAATTAAGTGATTCTAATAAAATCAATTGAGAATGTTGAATAAACCCTTATAAAAGCAAAATTTGATTTTTTAAATATAAAAGTCAGAACCCCCCCCCCCCCCCAAAAAAAAAGACAAAAACAATGAAGTTACAAAAAATAGGGCAACATTTTCAAATAAATTATTATTGTGTTATATTTCCCCACTTTAATAATCGTCTTTAGATTAAGTAAGTAAAGATTTACTGATAAACATCATTATAACATAACCGTTCGTTATCCGTTCTCCTCAATCTGCCTGTCTGCCCACATCAGTGCAGGTTCTTCCTCCTGTCTGTTTGCTTGACACTCCACTGTGTCACAGTGCTACTAATGGCCATTGCTGAGCCAGCCACTTTCTAAATGACACCCTCCTCCGCTCAATACAGCTGCTCTGCAGTTACACGCTGACTCTTCTCCCCCCCCTTTTTTTCTCCCTCCCTACCGTCTCCGCTGACTTCCTCTCATGTACAACGCAGTGGCTCCCCTCTCTCACGAGGAAAAAAAGCAGTTTCTTGTCAATTATCTCTCAATATTTTCTACTCAACATGCCTCTTGATGAAAGATTGTCATGTTGTATGGTGCACACGTCCTTTTATACATCACATATCAGTGGCTGGATAACTGACAGTGTGTGACTGGAGCGTCTTCTCCCTGCTGATTGCAGCGCACCCACCAGCACAATGATTTGTTCATTCATCACCCCCCCCCATGCGTGCACACACGCACGCGCACACACACACGCATGCACACAAACAGTTCTCGTTCTCTGCCTTCTTTTATCTCTTTTTCCCCTCCTCACAAAACATCACCTTTCTCTCCTTTTAATCATCTTCATCTCGTTGCATGTGTGTGTGCGGTTGTGTGTGTGTCTCTGTGTGTGTGAGAGCAGCAGAGGGTGGTGTAGCACATTTCCTCTACTGCAAGCTATACTAAGGATGTATGGAAGCCAAATTGAGTTTGGCCTTAGTTTGACTAGAGCAACCCTGCCAACCTAAATCCTGGATCGACACACACATGATCACTCTCATTCTTTCCCACATATCAGCTCTCCCACTTCCGCATACCCCAGGTGCCACTCGGATTTAATGTAGTTCAAATGACTTTATTAACTCTCAAATGAAAAAGAACAAAAACAGTAGTGCTTGTGATGACTGAGGCATTCATCTTTTGTTGCCTCTGACTTTGTCTTTACAGGGACCACACACACAGACACACGCTCATGAACGTGCGCCCTCAAAGTTCATTGGTTAATCAGCCAGGGGTTCCAGCATCCTAAAAGATGGTGGTGGCAACATTTTGGCACTGGCAGCTCATAACTGGATTGCTGTAATTATTCATTGGGAGAGTGATGCCTTCCAGGGGCTGAAGATTGATTAGGTTTGATACGCGACTTAGTGTAATCTGTCTTTGACCACGGCTCCTGTCCAAATTGGCAGGAATAATAAAAAAGAGCGCAAGTTATTTTTAAAAAGGAAAGAGAAGCGAGCGAGCAAATGAAAATGGAGGTGGGTGGACAAAGGGAAGAGAGAAAGATTGAGGCATATCTTGTGTCATGTCTCCTGTGGCGCCCCTTTGCCATACACAAACCATTAATCTGCAAACAACAACAGCCGGGCAACCATTTTGTTTACAGTTGAGCAAGACTCAAGCTAAATAAAGTCATTACAACCTTAAAATACACACCTCCTATTGTCAGCATCGTTGTGTACTCGGTTCAAAGTGTTCCGTGTTTCCAGGCGCATGTGGGTTTTTATTTTATTTTTTTCCCCCTTTACTTGTTTTGTCGGCCAGACCAGCGCGATCCTCGGTTGTCTCATTTTCCACGACTAAAGTGTGTCTTCAGTTAATCCTCCAGTGTAAGCATGGCAGAACTTAAAAGGCTCTGATTAGGCTGTTGTGTCCCACAGGTTAGCTAGATATAAACTCGTGACACACTCACAGTGCCCATAGATACCCCAGAGACCTCTCTTTGTGTTAATTAAAGGAGTCTCAACTGCAATTAGCAGGCTTTACAATGAACGTACCCACAGATAAACACATACACGGGCACACATATGTGTACACACAGTGATACAGATACATCCAAACTGTGAGTACATTTACGAGCCCACAAACACTGTTTACAGTTGCTTAAGTATCACCATGCCATTGCATTTATTGTTAGGCTAACTACACCAGATTGTCTTCAGTGTCCACTAGTGGTCATAATGATGGGAAAACAAGCGTGACATGGGCTTGAAGCGGCGCTATTCTGTGGGTACGGCTAAAATCTGTTTAACAGATCATAGAAATTTGAAATACAAATAACATTTTCTACTTATATTGGAGTTATAATGCAAAGAGTTTAAGTGTGCCAGGCATAAGGATTTGAATCCATGGGTCATTTTAAATCATTTTTAAAATATCCAGTGGCAGTTCATCTTTCCAGGAGCAATGCTCTTTTTTTCCGCACAGAAAAAATAATAGTTTTTTTATTAGGATTCCTTTATGATGATGGTTTTAAATGAAAACATCTGGCAGTCATTTTTGCTTTTAGCAGCATGTATAAAATTATATTCACCTCCATTACGCCTGGTCAAAGCGTTCTCATCCCTGTTGATCAAATATTCCCACACGAGAGGTCGAGAGTTTGTCAGTTGGCTGATTTTCTTTAGTTTCCCCTCACCGGTGAAGTTTAGACACAAAAAGTGCAGGCTTAGGGCGATCTGGTGCTTTTAAACGTGCCACCAATTGATTCTTTACAAGTGTGCGTATGTTATGAGTTGGGAATGGGAGATAATCATGTGCACTGATGCCAAAGGACACTTTGTCCGTGCCTCTTTGACACAAACGCAGAAATGAGAAAAGGCTGGCTTTGTTGGATGCAGAAAATTAGCTGACTTAGACATTATTTAAAGGTTTTGTTATGTTTCTGTGTGTTTGTCTGGGGATTTTATAATCAGCGCAAATGGACCCTTGGTGCCATTTGCGCTGATGTCATTTTACGTCTTATTTTTTGCATATTTTATGTATGAAAGGACACATGAGGAGATGACTTAATAGCAGTGATATAAGTGCTTGTGTAATTTTGTTGCAGCTCTTCAAGCTAAGACTTGAGGAGTTGTGTTGTGCTCCCTGCTAACATGGGAGTCTGGTTCCATGGTGGCCAAATGGCCCATCATCCTGCCGCCTTATGTACCAAATTAGACCTGTGCTCTCCCGGTGTGCTCAAGCCTTGTTCACAGGAAATCAAGGCCAGGTGGAACTTAAGTGAATGAAGTCCCGCTTTGGCACATTCTAGCTGGGGAGATGACCAAGACCGTGGCCCTACCTTCCCCCCCTGGAGCTTGTCAGATGTTGGAAGAGTACACAGACCCACAGAGACACACATAAACACAGGTGCGAATACCTATTTGCTGATGTTCACACGGGGAGCGCAAACTCGCAGTGGATGGGTGCTGTCAACTCTGTGGCGATGCTGCTTAGCCGCTCCACTCCCATATTTACTTATTTATTGGCAGCGATGGCTGCGATGACAGGGCCACTCACTCTCAGAAAGCCTCCCAGGCTCCACGACGTTTTAAGAGCCCCGGGCCTGGTTTGATGATTTTGACGCGAGTTAGCGTGTACTCGAGTTGTCGGGTGCATTCAGGGGGCTAACCGTTCTAATGCGTTTACCCTCCCGCCTTATGAGTGTGTTTGTGTGTCTCGAAGCGAAGTGTCACTTAATAATTTAGCTGCTGGTTTCGTCCCCCTCGCCATCAACCAATCCATTCACAGCCCTTTATGTCTTGCCTCTGGGAATGTGGAGGCCATTCCTCTGCCTCTCTGGGAGTGATTGAACCAGCAGAGACAGGTGACAGAATCTGGTGTGGTGGTGTGTGAGGACAAAGTGCAAAAGACTGACTGCATGAGAAAGAGGGCCAGACAGCCGAGCTGTGAACCCAAATGATGGGAGGAAAGAGTAAAAAAAGAAAAGTAGCCCAAGCTGATTTCTGTAGAAATGGAAGACAGAGTAAAAAACAACAGACGCTCCGAATCTCAACTTAAGTGTGAATACAGCCTCACTCCCATTCTGACCTTAAATTGGTCCTGCGTGTCTAATGTTTTAAAGCAATGAAACACAGACATGCAAGATGGAACACATGCTCATGCATAACGCTGCACACACACACACACACACACAGTCAGGTTTCTGGCCTCTGTGTATGCCAGATGTAGACATGACATATTTTTCTCTCTCATCAATGTTTTCAGACTAATAGGTTCTTGTTCTCGGTGGAAGTGGTTCTAAGCGAGAGCAGGAATTCAAAGCTTGCATGCCAAACCTGTGGCTACGGTTGTAATAATCAAATAATGTAACTTGGCCACGTGCAAGAATGTGTGTTAATACATGAGAGCTTTCAACAAAGCACCCCAAATCCAGTGGCCTTCTATATACTTTAATATGACTTCATGTTCACTTAACCCTCCTCTTCTGTGTAATTGAAACCTGATGGTGGAATAATAATCATTTTTTTTATTATTTTTTTTTCCTCTTTATGCATTCGCTAAGCTGATTTTTGCCCAGGCTGTGGGATAGTATTCAATTACAAGGAGGGGAGGGCAGCAACGGGCATTACACTTAGAACCTCTCCACGGGGCTCACAGGAAGAGAAACTAAAATGACTTTTTAATGTGCTGATCGTTTGGTTGGAGCACACATCCTACAGAACTTGAAAAATAAAAAATATATTGCTTCTGAAACTACACTTCCTACTTTTCTCTTCTTTAGACGCGTGGCTAAAAAAGATGAATGAGAAAGACCAGAGTTAGAGACAGAAGAAGAATTTAAACCAAACTTTTTTTCGTTTTTCTTTTTCCTCAGCAGAAATTCTCTGAAGTAAACCTAAAACTTTCTTGCTTGTTTGCCGAATGGTTTCTACTACCACACAATGATTTGTGTGACATTTATTTGGGTGTTTTTTTTGGCGAGGAGCGTCACAAGTGTTTGTGTGTTTGTCGTGGTGTTAGCGGTTATGTTCCTTGTCATGTGTGTACCATAAATAAAGACTCCCCTGGCTAATGCAACCCACATGTTTTTTGTTCCCACCTCCTTTCTGGATTTGCATTTGTTTTCTGGGGAGTTTTCAGATGGTACACAGGCTTGTTGGACCACGTCTCAGCTTTTGTGAGGTCATCGATTTTTTTCTTTTCCTTTATAACATCAAAAGCAGCCGTGGACTTCCCTTTTACTCACAAAGGTTAACTGGTATAATGCGTGATTCCCATTACTTCACCACTGAGCAGATGCACAGCTGTGAACTGATGACTTTCCTCAAAACACATTTGCAGACACAGTCATACCCAGACAGGAGATACTAATAAATAACCACAGCTTTTTAAAAATATAATTAATTTTAAAATGATCTATTTCAAACCGGTGTATTATTCAGTTGTAAGACCAAAATAAACTACAGGTGACCGTGGCAACCAAAGCAAGCAGAAAGAGTTTTTTGTATAGCACCTTCTTTACAACTGTTTTCACCTGCTGACAATAAGAAACTTCCGGCAGCCGCTCACCAACCAGTTGGAAAATACACATATTTCTCTAGCAGCTTGTGGTTATTTCACATCCAATATGGGAGAAAATTCACAAGTGACCATGACATCATGTGAAAGACTTTTATAGGCAGGAGCCTGGCCATGTAGGGCTTTAAATGTAATTAATGAAATACAGATAGGAGTGCTGTTTCCAACACTTTGGTAGGTCCAAAAGTGACAAAGGAGACAATGTTGAAGGGGCCAAATTTAAATAAATGCTGTGGAACTTTCTTTTAAATCACATCTTGTATGTTCAAAACAAGCCTCCGTTTTTTTTTTTTCTTTTATTGCACGGACAGTTGTCTACAATTTTTTGGTGGCTTGCCTGACCTATAGTTCACAGAAGTTACATTTTGTTGGTTGACATTCAGCCTGTGGTCGGTGCATATATAGCAAGAAAGAACTGGCCAGTAATTAGTCTGATGGAACCACTTTTAAATGACCTTATTGTGCAGTCTTTTAATGTAATGCAAAATTATGAAAAATGGAAGCAAAATTAGGTCTCAGTGGAGATTTAATTATACTTGTTGGGTGTCAATATTTACTATTGTCCACAAAAAACGCTTTTAAAGGGTCGCAGTGAAACAACTACTCAAATCTTTTTAGGCTTTAGAAAAAAAGAGAGAGAAGCTAATCAGTGAGTGTAAAAGGGAGCAGAAAGTTAAAACAGGTAAAGACACATTAGTGAGGTCAGGAAGGGAGAAAATCTGAGGGTTATGAGACTGGGAGGAAGGGTAAAAACAGAATAATGAGAGGTGGGGAAAAGTGTGGAGGAGGTTCAGAGAAGGAAGACACTGTCGAGAAGGACTTTGTCAAACTCTCACCACTGGGTTCGGTGGATATTGGGTTGGACGGTGAGGTGGGGGTGGCGGGGGGCAGAGTTGCCACGGCAGCGTTCCGGATGGGCAGTCGGTCTCCTCTCAGGGGTGAGGGGGGACGTGGGGCTGTCAGGGAGCCTGGCAGGTAGAGACACAACGCCCTGTGACTGGGGGGGAGCATGGGTCAGTGAGAGAGGACAGGACTGAAGGGATGGAGGCGGCGGAGGGGTGAGGCAGAGGCCTGTCTGATGAGGTGAGGAGAGAGTTGTAAAGGAGGGAAACATAAGAGAAGTAAATGAGGGTGGAGGAGGAGAAGAGCTACTGATGATTAGAAGAGAATTATCCAAGTGTGAGTGTGGAGTATTTTCTGCTGCAGCTTTGATATTTTTACTCCCTTCCCGAGTCGCAGAACAACGCAACCTCTTAATTCCTGCCACCTTAATCACACTGGACAAAGCAGAGATTTGTGCATTTGGAGTCATGCTAAATTTTGTTGAATTTAAGTTTAGATCTTGTTCCTTATAGAAACATTCCAACAAGCCATAGTATTTGTCAGATAAGTTGGCACCAGCACCAGAAACCATTGGTAGGGCCACTCTAGTGACTCTAATTAGTTGTTATAAATCCTACAATCCATAACAATAACATCTGTGAATCATTATACAACTTAAAGAGTTAAGTAATTTTTTTTTTCTCCCACTAAAGTTGTTATATGGCCTTTTCCATTAACAGCTGGTGAATGTAGCTGATGCTGGAGATAATCCCATCTCCCTGTTTTTTTGATGTCATCATGTGAGTTATTTGCTAGCTAGCAAACTGCAAGCTGTAGAACTAATTGATACTGAGCTAGAGAAAATTGCTGAAATCTTTCAGTTTTTACAGCATCTTTAAACACTTAATTTCTAGCTTGTATGATTTGTTTTGAAATGCATCTTTACACAGAGTTTAAAGAGGTTTTGAAAAAGAAGATGCTGGAAATCCATCAGTCTGTTTACTGTGATTAGCTAGTTAGCTAGTTTCTTAAGTATCTCAGTAAATATCACTGGATTATCAGACTGTTGGCTCTAAGTAATATTTAATTTTTTGATTGTTTTTTTTTCTTATTTTCTCAATATTTTGAATTGTTAATCGCTGCCAAATTATTAAATCAACAGCATGCACGCTGCAGGGCTCCACTTTTGTCT